>NC_135169.1:7135000-7435000 GCF_041146795.1 Maylandia zebra | reverse complement strand
TAGTAATTCCTTTTGTGCATAATTTTATATTATTGTTAATAATAAATTAATTAAAGCAACAAAACAACCTGAAGAGCCGGTTCGGAGCCGAAAGAGCCGGCTCTTTTTAGTGAGCCGAACCGAAAGAGCCGGATCTCTAAAAAGAGCCGGAAATCCCATCACTACTCCCTAAAAGCGCTCACTGATGACGTCCGATGCGCCGCAGGTGTGCCGGAATGCCATCAAGCCCCGCCTCGCCTACCTATACCAAAAAGGAAAACAAAACCCAAACAACAACAATACACCTACCCACCACCTCCTAACAGTGATAAGTGATAGCCTCCGTAATTTCTTTGTGCCTGTGGGAGTTCGACGGGTATAGGGAAGCGCTGTATAAGGTTCCCGTTATTGATGTTTGGGTGGTTGACCGGGACGGATTTTCTCCTGTCACTTTCTCGTCATCCCTGACGTGCTCTCCGTTGTTTTTTCCCTGCTAATTTTAGCATCACACGGCACAGCTTCTGTATCACGTGGTATAAGGCTCCGCCCTTGTCATTTGTTGAGCAGGAAGAGTGAGCGCTTGTTTTCATGCAGATTATGTCCCGGATCAAAGTGCGGTACAATCGTCGTCGTCTTTTTTTTTAATTTTGTTTTTTTAAATCGTTGTCATTTGGAAATGAGATCGCGATTTTCTAACGATTAATCGTGCAGCCCTAAACACCATCATAAAATATATGGCTCTTGAAGTACCAGCCTTATGACCCACATTAAAGTACAGTAGTAAAGGCCTATTTAACACCACAAACAGTTTACACGAGACAATTTTATTTCTGATATGAATGTTATTTATTTTAACTGTCATAAACAGGATGTGACGAGTGACATTAGTAGCAACTGTACTGCATTAAAACACAGCAGCAGGTGGGATATCCAATCTTTAAGTGATGACCTGGTGAAACCTGCTTCTGGGTCCAAACGACTCTGAGTTTATTAAGGCTGTTGTGTTTTTAACATGTTTTAATGCTTTGAATCTTCTTCCATTTAATCTGAACAAGCCCCTAAAAGAAGTCAGTGATCACTGTCGGCCTCTCTCGGTTGTTATCACCACTGTTCATTTTAAAGCTCAGTTTTAAAAACCTTAGGATGTAACTACAGCCCAGCCCATGCAGCAGTATATGAATGACTGACCTCGTATTGTGGATGGATTATCTCAGTGGTTCTCCTGACTGAAGTTTGGTCCTTTTACAGCATCCTGCCATGCGATTACATTTGTCACTAACCATCATTGAACATAATCACAATCATACTGAAGTTCCACCTTAATACAAAGATCATCCTCTGACTGAATGAAAGAGAAGAAGAGGTGTAGCGTTCACAACAACATCTGGATTTTTAAGGAGATTTTGAGATAATATTTTATTTTAAACTTCTCTTGATTTTTCACTTTTCTCCTTAAATCAGACTCACAATCTGATTGCAATTCTTTGCCAAAGTTTACATCGACCATAACAGATGAAGTCAGAGGATGATTAGTGGCAGAAACGGGCTTCCAACTTATCCCATTAAGTCACCAGCTGACACTAACAGAAAAAAGATATAAACACATTTCATCTTTAAAATGACTCGACAACAGCAGTCTGTACCTGGAGAGGATGACATGTGGCTGTCTGATCACAACCAATACAAACCTCAGTCAAACGTCACCTTTGAACTAAAACTAAAACAAACAACTTTTTCTTTTCAGATTTTCAGATTTTTCTTGTAACATATAAACAAACTGAAAGCTCTGTGATTTTATGAAAAATGCATCCTCATGGAGTTTGGAGTTTGCATGTTCTCCACATGTTTGTGTGGGTTCTCTCCGAGTACTCTGCTTTCCTCCCACAGTCCAAAGACACACAGTGAGTGTGGCTGGGTTATTGGATCTTTCTAAATCTCCATAGGTGTGAATTAGGGCTGGGTATTGTCACTGATTTCTAGAATCGATTCAATTCCGATTCACAAGGTCCCGAATCGATTCGATCCACGATTCGATTTAATTCGATTCGATTTAAATCTGGGAAATTTTGACAGTCAGAAATATTATAATTCAGATCAGTACATTTACATATTTTTGTATCTATAAAAAGGAAGCTGACACACGCAAGACTTTATCAAAGGTGTAAGCATCACAGCAGATGCCTTTGTGTCAAAGTAGCTGAAGATAAAACACAGAAAAACATGAAGGTTATTTTCCTGGCCTGGGATTTTATAAAAATATTCTGCAGTACATCAAAAACGAAAGAAAACCATTAATCAACATATGAACATTACCTCTGACGTTACAGCGGTTTTAGTAGAGACACGGTTAAGCGTTTTGCATTTTGAATAATTTTAAAAAGTTTAAATTTGTTCAGTATTGAACAGCAGAAATTAGGTTTTCTTTTCGGAAGAATGTAAAAGGGAAAAAAACAGCGGCTGACAGCGCTGTAAGCAACAGTAGACTTGTGCGTAACAAGCAAGCGACTAATGAAGAAAGGGAAACTGTTCTTGAAGTACAGAGAGAGAGAGAGAGGGAGAGAGAGAGAGAGAGAGAGAGGGAGAGAGAGAGAGAGAGAGAGAGAGAGAGAGCTGCGCATCGCGGTGGAAGCAAAACAGTAAAAGTGAATTCATGACGATGTTTATGTGAAGCGTTTGGATCTTCTTTTGCTGCTGGTTCGGTCAATATTGTTTGGAGAGACATCAAACTAACAGCTTTAGAATCGGCTCATAAAGGGCGTGAACACAAAGCGCGGACCCGCCGACAGATCAGAATCAGCGAGCTGTCGGCTTTCAGCCCCGACTGTGAGAAAGGCGACATCTAACTGATTCTGATCCGCGGGTCGCGCTGTGTGTTTAAGTCTATGTGCAGAATCCCTGTACCTGCTCTCATTTACTGTTTTAACTGTTTGGTGGTTGTTGAAATTTTGTGAGATGTCACCAGAGATTCTGGCATTTCGGGCAAAAATAAATAAATCTAAATAAATTTATATTAAAAAATCGATTCAGGATTTTAATGAATCGATTTTACGTTATCAAAGCCAGAATCGATTTTAATCGATGAATCGATTATAAAAACCCACCCCTAGTGTGAATGGTTGTCTCTCTTTCTGTTTTTTACTGAGACTGCTGACCTGTCCATGGTCCACACTACGATAGCTGAGATAGACTCCAGCTCCCCACGACTCTGAACTGGATAAGTGGAAGAGAATAGATGGATGGATGTTCAGTACCAGTGCACATTTTGAGCTATGAGCATGTTTGTTGCCAAATGCAGTGATCTGGCTGCCAAAAAATGTGGACTCTAAACTCAGAGTGAACTGATGCAGAGTTCAGGTTTAGACTCACACACAGCTGATTCATGTTTCTGTCTCTGTGTCCTCAGTTTCCCAGCATGCCTCGGCTCTGGAGGTGTATGAGGGGGTGGAGTCTGTCCTGCTGACCTGTCAGGACTCTTCTGTACCTGCACGTCCCACTCTGGTGTGGAGCCGCCACGACTTCAGTCCTCCAATCGTCCACAAGCGTAATGATGCAGGAGATGAACTGAGAAACCAAAACCAGCGTTACAGGAAAAGAACGTCCATGAAGACGGACTCTCTGAGGACTGGAGACTTCAGCCTCACTCTGAGGAACCCCATCACCTCTGACAGCGGCACCTACACCTGCACCATCACTGCATTTGGAAACACACGGACACTGACAGCAGTAGAGCTGCAGGTCAAAGGTCAGCAACACACCCAACACACCAAGAAAGACTGTTGACCGTTTAACCTTTGTTGTAGCTGTTTACACAGATGTTCAGGCTCAGCTATCATCAGCCTGTGTGAACAGCTTCAGTCTTCATCGAGGACAAACCTCCACTCTGCTGTTTATCTACAGACTGAGTTCAGCCTCACTGTTCATAAATGAATGAATGAAGCTTTATTTGTCACAAGCAGGTTGCCCTGCAGCGAGATGGGAACCCCCCCCGACCTTACACACATAACACAGACATCACATTGGGTTACAAGTCGGAGATCGGTAGCGTTGCAGAAAAACACTGAAATGTACACAACAACGGGAAGGTACAAGAGGAAAAAAAGAGACCTCCACTCATGCTGTGCTTCCATGATAGGACAGCACGAGAACAGGAAACAAAAAAAACTCCTCTGCACAAAAGCACATAAATGTCCACAGCACAACATTATGGAAGACATGACAAGCCACAGGGATGGGTAGGGGATGTGGAGTAACCCCAGCCACACAGCAGCCATCCTGCAACGGCGCCGTCATTAAGCCGGGGCTGACGTAATACATCGCCCCGCTCTTCGACAGCGCGGGCCCGGACCCGCCTCGTGTTCCCAGGGGGCAGCAAGCATCAAAGGCGTTGGAAAGGGAGGGGGGATGAGTGAGTGCTTATCAGTGTAAGTGTATGTGTGTGCGTGTCCATAGTTCAGCTGAGACAGTGTCCTTCGGCCTATCAGGCTAAGTAAACAGTCCTCCAGCCAATCCAGGTGTCCTTTCATGGGATGGGAAGAATAGCCGTAACACAGTCGTTATCAGGGAGTGATTGTTCGGCTCCAGCCTTGGGCCTGCAGCTGGCGCCGTGATGGGGGTCCGCAATGTTGATGTTGATTTTGTAAATTTCCATGCGAGCAGCCCAGGAGAATTTTCAGGCTGCCCTAACACTCCGACACTGGTCTCTCAATCTCCCGTTGGAGAGTCGCGAGCCTCCCCATGATGGTATCAAACTTCTGTTCCATGGTGTTGTCATTCTTTTGATTCTGAGACCTCACAACTGCAGTGATCCGTTCCGCGATGTTTTCCAACTGTCGCTCAAGGGTCTCATTTTGAGCAGGCCTCTCTCTGATGTTTCCCCTCATACGCTCAACGGTGTTGTTTTGAGCCTTCACAGCAGCTGTAAGCGTCTCCAAGGTGTTGACCATATTACGTTCGTTGTGAGAGGTCGCGCCTCGTCCCGTCGCTTCGATTCCAGCGGGCAGCCTTGTGGGGGTTTGAATAGCCGGTTCCGCTCTCTTATTTCTCTGATAAACCAGGGCTAAGCCAACGCCGATCAGCATGAACCCTGTTATCATGGTTCCGAATAGGTAGATATCTTCAGCGTCCTCGATCGACAGTCCCGCCAGGCACACGGTCCTCCAGTTCTGCCACCCGTCCATCGTGTATCCGGCAGGGAAAGTCCCTCCAGGGCACTCAGGCTCTCCCGAGCCCAGACTTCTCGTTGAGAAAAAAATGTCCTCACATTCATAAGAACTAAAGCAGGAGGTCCAAACAGCTTCAGGTGTGAGCAGCACAGAAAGGTCTGACTTACAGAGACTCCAAAGACAGCAACAGGAAACAGACGATTATCAGACGTTAGAGACTCTAACCCAACATCCAAACTGTTAACATCAGGTTCTGACGCTGTGGCCATCAAAACTGATCATACTCTCTATTCTATTCTACTCTACTCTACTTTATTCTCTTCTATTCTCTTTTATTCTGTTATATTCTGTTCTATTTGGGGTTTTTTTCTATTGTGATCTTTAGTGTTGAATTGTGTTCTGTTGTATTATGTTATGTTCTATTTTCTTCTTTTCTCCTCTATTCTGCTCTTTAAATGTAAATTTTAGTTTTCAGTTGTGAAATCAGATATTAAATCTGTATATGAAGGGAAATTGTTTTTTTTTCATATTGTGAAGTATCCAGTAAATAAGCTGAGGTACCTCACCAAGAAATGACTGCAGGATAAACAGGTTAGCTCACCTTTCTGTGATTAGTTTACAGTAAAGAACAGTGTGTGACTGCTGCACAGCAGCTGTGCTGTTCAGGGTCAGAGTTCACTCACATCAAGTGTAGCAGAGATGACACTTCGATTCATTCACTGGATTCAACCTTTATACCAACTGCCAACCATCTAGTATAAAGACATCATCAATACAGTTTACTGTATGCAGAAAAGGTTTCTCATGTACCAATCAAAGAGCTACTTTGAGTACATGTCAGAGCCTGTACTGTAGAAGTTAAATCAGTACTTCAACTTTTACTGGAGTATTCTTAACACACGTATCTGTACTTTGACTTAAGTACAGACTGTCTGTCCTTTTGCCGTCTCTGCACACAGCTGATTCATGTGTCTCTGTGTCCTCACAGTGTCCCACCAAGTCTTCACCCTGGAGGTGTACGAGGGGGCGGAGTCAGTCCCGCTGCCCTGTCACATCCCGTTTGTATCTGGACCCACCACAGTGGTGTGGAGCCGCTACGACCTCAATCCTCCAACCGTCCACCAGCGTCAGCAGGAAGAGGACGAGCGGACAGATCAAAACCAGCGTTACAGAGACCGAACATCCATGAAGACTGACGCTCTGCAGACTGGAGACTTCAGCCTCACTCTGAGGAAACCCCACATCTTTGACAGCAGCAACTACACCTGCACCATCAGAGTGACGGGAGAAGAACCCAGACTGACAGATGTTCAGCTGCAGGTCAAAGGTCAGCAGCACACACCAAATCCTAGTTTTTACCATGAGGTTTTCCTGAAGCTGAAGTTACAGCTCATGTTTTCAGTTAGCTTTTAAAAATCTCTTTTCCTCCTTTTAAGACATTTTGTTTTGATTATGATGTAAACAGTGAAAGGATTTTCAGGGTTAACAAACTTTTAGTGAGGGTGCTGAAAGGAAAAGCAAAGATGATCTATAAGAAACCAAGAGTTAGATATAGAAGAAGAACTGGTAACTAAATCAGAGGTGTGTAGAAATGAAACAGTGATAATTATCACAGCGTTCAGAGAGGGAAAGGACAGATTACTGGAGGTGAGCAGGCAGGATGGAGGTGGAGAGCGGGCAGGCAGGTGGACGAGGAGGCCAGGTGAGTAAATCCAGGAAGCTTGAGATATGCAGGAGCAGCACTTCTGAGAGACCAAACAGGAGTTATGTGGGACTGTAGGAGTGAGGTTAGGAGGCAACAGAATAACAGGATTATTACTCGAAGCCGGATAACTGAAAGGAAAACACAAGAGATCTTACATTGTGATGGTTTATGATTATGATCCTACTATGACATCCACAACTTGATTTTTCAAGGTAAAGTTTTTGTTGTGTGCCTAGTAGCTGGAGTACAACAACATCTGATCTGTGGGTATCATCTATATCACCCCTGCCTCTCTGAGTGAAAGGGTTTTCTCTAAAACTGAAGAGGTTATCACCAAAAACCATCTGAGTCGAGCAGAGTGGAAAAATATTTCTTAATAAAAATGATTAATGCCACCATCACCCAGTATATTTGAGCACAGTCACTGCCCATCATTTGAAAACACTGCAACAGCTTTAACATAAACATGTGGTTATGTTAAAGCAGTACACACCTCCACAAGGGTGTGCACTGAGCCCTCTCCTGTACTCACTCTACACCTACGACTGCACAGCCACTAACAACTCCAACATCATTGTGAAGTTTGCGGACGACACTACAGTGGTGGGTCTTATCACCAACGGTGATGAGACGGCTTACAGGGAGGAGGTCAGCGCCCTGACCCACTGGTGTCAAGACAACCATCTCACCCTCAACATTGCAAAGACAAAGGAGTTGATAGTGGACTTCTGGAGGTGCAGAGAAGTACACACCCCCATCACCATCAACGGCGCTGCTGTAAAGAGAGTGAGCAGCTTCTGCTTCCTTGGAGTACATCTGGCTGAGGATCTTACGTGGTCAGTACACACAAACAAAACAGTGAAGAAGGCGCAGCAGCGCCTTCTTCACTTCTTCAGCCTCTTCTTTCTCAGGAGACTGAAAAGATTTGGCATGAGCCCCCGCATCCTCAGGACCTTCTATCACTGTGCCATTGAGAGCATCCTCACTGGATGCATCATCACCTGGTACGGCAACAGCACCGCTTACAACTGCAAAGCTCTCCGGAGAGTAGTGCGGTGTTCTGAACGGATAATTGGAGGTGAGCTTCCCTCCCTCCAAGACATCTACAGGAAGCGCTGCCTGAGGAAAGCAGGGAGGACCATCAAGGACTCCAGTCACCCCAGCCATAAACTGTTCAGACTGCTTCCATCAGGAAGGAGGTTCTGCAGCATCCAGTCCCGTACCAGCAGACTGAGAGACAGCTTCTTCCACCAGGCCATCAGACTGCTGAACACGTCATAGACACCTCAGCTTCACTACTGGAACTTTAACATTATGCACTCCATACTGTACAGTAATGCCACTGTTTTGCACATATCCAACTACCAACCTCTGTATATTTTTATATATTTTATTTTATTGTTTACTCTATTTAATTTGTAAAATACACACACACACACACACACGTAGAAAAACATTTAGTACACACATCCAGTGATGCATATACTATTATATATTGTACATATATTTATTAGTTTCAGATGTAGCCATTCTTGTATTTTGCTTGTTTACGTTATTGTATTTTTGCACAACTCTGTTGCTTGTGAAGCTCGCACACAAGAATTTCACTCACATGTACTGTACCAATGTACCTGCACATGTGATGTGACAATAAAAGTGATTTGATTTGATTTTTGCTGGATTTGACTGAAATCATACTGACTGAAGTTTTTTTGACATTGATGGAATTTTATGTCTTAGACTCACACATTAATCAGTAACAGATTAGATGAATTAATCAGTCACAGCTGTGAGAAGCAAACCCCGGCCACAGTAGCTCCGCCCAGAGGTACACCTGCTAACTGTAGGGAAATAAAAAAGAGGAAAACAAACAGAAACCCAGCCACACCCTCCCATTATAGAGCGACTAGAACAAGAGTTATTCAGACTGATGTGTTCAGTGTGCTCTGATGTTTGGGTGGAGGTATTTTCTGACTGATTTTATTCTTTAACCAGTGAAACTCTGCAATGAGCAGCAGACCTGATACAGCTCAGACTGGTTCACAATAATCGTGTCCATGTAAACCTCGTTCTCTTCTTGTTCTCACAGAGCCGTACACTTTCCCAGCTGAGGCCTGGGTGATCCTGGCTGTCCTGGCCATCGCTGCCATTGTGGGTCTTGGAGTGTATTTATGGAAACTCTTCTACAGAGGTGTGTGTGTGTGTGTGTGTGTGTGTGTGTGTGTGTGTGTGTGTGTCTTAAAATAAATAAAGTCTCTGACAGTGTTCTACTTCATTTCTGAGGTTTTTCCAGTGACCTCTGTGATAATAATCAGCTAGTTTAGGTTGATGTGTTCAGTGGAGGCTGCTATCAGCCCTATACCATCAAAATAATTGTATAATTCTCCTGCTTGTAAGTCAGAGTTATGATATGGTAATGTGACATGGTATTTACAACAGAACAATAACAAAATAAGCAGCCTTCTGTTTAAAATGTTGTTTTAATGGTAAGAGTTCCTCCCTGGAAGCTCTTGGTGTCATTTCCACATTTATAAACTCCCTATCTAAGCTCATAGTACATCTTCCGTCCATCCATCCATCCGTCCGTCCGTCCATCCGTCCATCCATCCATCCATCCATCCATCCATCCATCCATCCATCCATCCATCCATCCATCCATCCGTCCATCCATCCATCTCTTGGTGGTGGCAGCAGTCTAAGTATAGAAGCCCAGATCTCCCCACAGCCGCCTCCAGCTGCTCATCCAGGTTTAAGCTGAGGTGTTCGCAGCCCAGCTGAGAGATGTAATTTCTCCAGGTCTGCCACAGGGTAGCAGGTAGGACATCCCCAGCACACTTCACCCGGCAGGCATCCACCTCAGCTGGCTCCAACATCTTTGTTTTCATGGTCAGCTCTCTCTTCATCATGATGGACCGATGCAGAGTCCGCATTACTGCAGAGCCCCAATCCATCGGTCATCCCCTCTCAGATGTGATGAAGCCAATAGAACCACTTTTTCCTCAAAAACCAGACGAGATCCTGAGGCCACCAAAGTGAAAGAAAAAGTTATGAACAGGCAGCCCCGGCAAAGTTCATCACCCACCAGGAACAACTCCGACTTATTGCCAGCGATGTGGACCAACCTCTCACTGTGGTTGTACAGGGATTGAGTGGTTTGCAGCACTGGGCAATATTCCCGAAGCACCCCCACAGGATCTCTACGGAAAACCCCCAAGTTGACAAGATACAACACACCCACCCCTGCCCACTGCCTGAGGGCAAGTCCAGTGTGAAAAGAGCCCCTCTCCAGTAAACTGGTTCCACAGCCCAAGGTATGTGTTCAGATGAGACTGATTATATCTAGTCAGCATCTCCCAACCTCAGGCATTAGCTCAGGCTCTTTCCCCACCAGAGAGGCGACGTTCATGCCACAAGAGTCGGCCTGAGTAGTCAATTAATGGATCGCCACCTGATCCCTATGGCATCTCTGACGGGTGGTGAGCCTACAGGAGGACAAGCTCATATTGTGTCACCAGGTGTTCTCCCTTTAAGTACTTCTCCAGTCCTGGCTCCAGGGTGCTGCCCTGGTGAACTTATCCCAGGCAGGGTAAACTGATCCCTTGGTTTTTTGTCCTTCTTAGGGGTCTAGCACATTTGCATAAACTTACTTTTCTACAAACACTAAAATCCCAGTTAGAGATTAGTTTGTTATTTTGTGTACATCTTCAGTCAGTTGTGAATGATAAAGCAGAATCACAGTAAGAAAGATGTAGGCTACAGATTTAATCCTGACCTGATAATAACTCAGTGATGTACTCACTGTCTCCATCTTTACTGTCTCATCCATATTTGTATATATTTTATCCCTGTCAGGTTACAGATGAATGAGTAGGTTTTAAAATAAAATGTAAAATTAGAATTCCTGCTTCATGTCAAATAATTCAAATGTCTTTCCAGTGAGAAATAACAAAGACATCGTGGTGCACATTGGTGAAAATACCCAAATTCAGAATTTGATGGTTGCAACATACTCACCAAATGTTGGGGCAGAGGCATATTTACCATTGTGTTAGATCACCTTTGCTTTTAATGACAGTTTGTAATCACTTGATGATGATGCAGCCCACCCATGGATATACATACATACCATCAAAGCTCCTGGGCGTTTATAACAATCTGGATGTTTCTTTCAATCAGAGAACCAGGCTTAAACGTGGACTCATCTGACCACACACATGGTTTAACAGTCATTTGGTCCACTTGAGATGAGCTTGGGTTCAGTTTTTCTGCATAGAGTCGATGTATGGCTTCCTCTTTATGTCACTTTATACAATTAAGGAGAGAAAATTGTTCCATTTCAATTTGTAACATTTTTAACTCTGCTGCTGCTGCTGTCCGTACAGCTCATGTTGTGCTTTGTTGTCCTCTCAGTCCCCCCCGTGGAGGTGGATTCAGGGGTGGAGTCTGTCCAGCTGCCCTGCAAAACCACACTTCACCTGCCTGAAGACGCTAAAGTGGAGTGGAAGGACGGTGGTTATAAAAAGGTCCACGTGTATAAGAACGGCTCTGACCAGCCTGAAGAACAGCACCATGATTACAGAGACCGAACGAAGATGAATGAAGACCTGCTGAAAACTGGAGACCTCAGTCTGACCCTGAAACAGCCCACAGATGGAGAAGGAGGCATCTACACCTGCACCGTCTACAGCAGGGAGAGAAAGATCCTGATGAAGAAGGAAGTGGTGCTACAGGTCAGAGGTCAGTGATTAACAACTAAGTGGAAACGTTCATCAGCTTAAAAAAGATATTTACATTTTTAAACTGAAGAAGCATTGGTAGAAACTTCCAACATTTTTTAAGAACTCAGCCCAACTTAAAATGTACAAACTGAACCTGCTCAATAGTGCACAAGTTCTTCAATTACAATAGATTTATACTGAGTGCCGACACTAAATACAGTCATAGTGTAGAATGGTACTTTTTGCAGTCATATGCATTATGTGGTTGGATAATTACAGCTGTTAAGAATTTTAAATACAGTGGAACCCCGACTTACGAAATTAATTCGTTCCCGAGGGTCTTTCGTAAGTCGAAGCACCCATCGCGCCTTTTGAGTGAATGATAGGCTATAGGCTAATTGCTAACTGCAACAACAATACGTCGTTCAAGTGGAACAGCGAAGCGCAAGTACGAAAGCCAAGGGGTTGTCACATGATTCGGAAGGCATTGTGGGCATTGTAGGCTCAGCCAATCAGAGACAGCGGATTTCGTTACTCGGGCATTTTGCCGTAACACAGGCAGAAATATTTTCGTTCAGTGCCTTTGTAACTTGAATTTTTCGTTAAATGAGGTATTCGTAAGTCGGGGTTCCACTGTACTTATATAATTTTAAAATACTGGTATAAAGTAGGGTAGAGTAGAAATGCTAAATGGACTGGTTCTTATATCGCGCTTTTCTTAACTAACCATCCACACACATTTATACTGGATGCATCGCAGAACAACATTGGGTTAGTACCGTGCCCAAGGATAGTAGGTATGCATACTGGAGCAGACTGGGATCAAACCACCAACCTTCCAGTTAGTAGGTGACCTGCTCTACCATCTGTGCCACCTCTGCATTAAAGTTATTAAAGTATGAATAGATTAAACATGTACTCAAGTACATGTACTCCTCGTGGTCCTTTTCATGATGTCGTCCAGTGACATTGATGGTGGTGGGTGGGGGCACCACAAAGTTTTTTTTTACATTCTCCTCCTACACAAACTCTCCTCTCTGTCTCTCAGTCCGTCAGGTGGAGGTGGATTCAGGGGTGGAGTCTGTCCAGCTGCCCTTCACCAAAGTTCACCTGCCTAAAGATGCTAAAGTGGAGTGGAAGGACATGAAAAACAGGAAGGTCCACGTGTATGAGAACGGCTCTGACTGGCCTGAAGAACAGCACCAGGATTACAGAGGCCGAACAGCAATGAAGCAAAACCTGCTGAAAACTGGAGACCTCAGTCTGACCCTGAAATACCCCACAGATGGAGACAACTCCACCTACACCTGCACCATCTACAACAAGAAGAAGAAGATCCTGATGAAGAAAGAAGTGAGGCTGAAAGTCAGAGGTCAGTGCTGTAGATACAGGTCAAAGGTCAGAGGTCAGTGCTGTAGATACTGCTGTTTTGTTCTGTTGCTGTTTTCCAACCAAATTAGCAAGAACTTCTCTCAGCAGCTTTTGAGGAAGCTAAAAGGTTCCTTCAAACTTTTTTTGTTTTCTGACCTGAAAAGATCATTCAGGTTATTCTGCTGAGTTACCCAGCTAGTGGGCCGCCTCAGAGACTCACACGATCGACAGTCTACAGTTCCCTGTGGGCCCCACTGTAAAATGTAGGTCACATGTTGGCCCACAGCACAGCACAGTGCACACACGGTACATTAACCAACACCAAAAGGTCAAAGAAGAAGAGGAAAAAAAGCTACTTTGTAGACTCTCAGCTTTCATTACAGAGCATCCAAATTCAAATTGGATGAAGGGTTTAGGAGTTTCAGCTCCTTCACATGTGCCACACCCCCCCTTTTTTTTTTAAACGGACCAAAAGTAATTGGACAGTTGACTCAAAGGCTGTTTCATGTGAAGGTGTGGGCTATTCTTTTTCATTATGTCAATTATGCTCAATTAACCAGATAAAGGCCTGGAGTTGATTTGAGGTGTGGTGCTTGTATTTGGAAGATTTTGACAACATGCGTTGAAGAAGCTCTCCATGCAGGTGAAACGAGCCATACTTAAGCTGTGAGAACAGAAAAACATCCCAGAAATCGGCACAAGTTACAGTTTGGTCCATCCTGAGAGATGCACCGTCTACAGCAGGGAGGGAAACATCCTGCTGAAGAAACAAGTGCAGCTGAAACTGAGAGGTCAGTGCTGTAGATACAGGTCAAAGGTCAGAGGTCAGTGCTGTAGATACAGGTCAAAGGTCAGAGGTCAGTGCTGTAGATACAGGTCAAAGGTCAGAGGTCAGTGCTGTAGATACAGGTCAAAGGTCAGAGGTCAGTGCTGTAGATACAGGTTTTTGTTTGTATTTTCTGTCACACTTACCCAAATGGAAAAAGTCATAATAGAGTTACTGAATCATCAAGGTGCATGTACGAGATTTAGTTTGAAAGGTAACATGTTGTAGTGTAGAAATATTTGTGTGGACGGTCCAAATGTGAAAGGACAAAAACCTTTCTGAACAGGTGAAGAAAGTCATAGAGTAAACCTTTTAAGAAAATCAGAGCTCTGGGGGCAAAAACATTAAAGAAAATGTGAACAACAAAATATAAAAATAGTATCTAAAAATCCAGCTCTGAGTAAAGCAGTTCAAACCCACACACTTCATTAAAAGCTTTCCATGTCTGCTCCATCCTACTTTCTTTGATCTCGATGAAAGATTTAGTGAGCTCAAGGAACAGTGGGTAGGAGAGTTGCTGAGGAAAAGAGAAGAGTCCTGTTGTGAGAACTGGAACAACGTTACTCTCGTCTCTCCTTAACGATGTGACGCTGTGTTAAAACTACAATGTGCAGACAATGGACTACAGAACATCTTACTTCACCACAGCCTGTTCTAACCCTGCGGTTTTATGCAGGTCATGTTAACAGGAGGAGCCGCTGAAAAATCTCCTTTCATTACAAAGTATGAACTTTTTAAAGAAGGAGCATTTAGGGCCACGTTTACTGACATCTGCAGCAGCACAAAGACACACAGCAGCCTCTTACACCATCTGGAGACGAGTGATGGAGCAACCACTAACCCCACGTAAAGAGCGTCACAGTGATCCAGCAGAGTGACCACAGTGTGGACTACTGTCTCAAAGTGCTGCCTGAAAGAATCGCTTAAGTTTGACCGGCTGAGTTAATTAGAATAAACGATGTAACGACAGACCTGATCTGACTGCAAAGCTTCACATCAGTCTCCACTTTAACCTCGAGGTTTGTGATAGTTGGTTTGATATGCTGGACCAAGAAACCCAGATCCACAGAGGCTGCTGCCAAAACCATCACTGCTGTCTATGTGAGAGTCGTCCAGACCTTTGTCATCAAGACTCTCGAGCAACAGTCTAACAGAGTATGTGTCATTGTTTTTAATAGGGACATAACTCTGACTGTCATCCACATAACAGATGAAGTATGAAACCAAGTGGGAGCAAATAGAGACAGAAGGGGCCTAAAACTGAGCCCTGTGTGGTTCATCTATAATCAGTCATGTCTGAGTCACAATAACTAGAAGATGATTTCTGGCAGAAGTGTGAACATCTCCACATCCTTTCTCCATGTTATCATCCAAAGCTGTGT
This sequence comes from Maylandia zebra, assembly GCF_041146795.1. Lineage (NCBI taxonomy): Eukaryota > Metazoa > Chordata > Actinopteri > Cichliformes > Cichlidae > Maylandia > Maylandia zebra. The sequence continues at coordinate 7,419,857 of NC_135169.1, read as the reverse complement.
GAAGTTTCAGAGCTCTGCAGCTAACAGAGACTTTGCACAGGCATCATGTGAGCTTATAAACATGGAGACGAGCTGTTCATTCAACTTGAAACAGAAGAACATGAAACAATCCATCAGCATCCACAACAACACTCACACTCAGAACAAGTTTCTTTTCTGTTCACTTTGTAAAATGTCTTTTACTTTGTGAGCAAGAGTCCAAAAACTTGCTCAGACTGTCAGCAGATTTTCACAGAGTCGTCCCAACTAGTAGAAAAGCACCAAAGCTTTCAGCTTCTGCAGTGATCTCCACCTGTGCAGACACACATGGAGGTTTCCAGCACTCATTAATACATGTGGCCTCTTACTGTTAGGACCAATAATTCATTTAGGTTTGATGAACGTCGGCCTGAATCCACCTCCCACCACCAGGAGCTGAATAAGCAGTTATAGATGTAAATAAATCTGCTTCTTTATCATCTGAGACCCAAAAAGTGGAACGTACAGAGCTAAAATCATGTGTTTGATTTTTGGCTTTTACAAACAAGCCATTACTGCCACACTTCCTGGCCACTTCATTAGGTCCACCTTGTTAGTAATGGGCTGGAGCCCTTTTTCCTTCAGAGCTGCTTCATTCTTTGTAGTACAGTTTTAACAAGGACACATTTTCACCATGGTAACATGATAGTGTTACACAGTTACTGCACACGTGTCATCTCCACATCATGATGCAAATATCCACTTCCACCACAGCCACAGCTGCTCTATTGGATCCAGACTTGGTGGATTTGAATCCAGTGAAGTGATTTTCATGTTTGAAGAACTGCTTTGAGATGATGTCAGATTTGCTTCTCCTGCTAGAAACATCCACACCAACCAGGTGTTTTCACACAGAGCTGCTGCTCACTGGACAGCTTCTCTTCTTTGGACCATTGTCAGTGAACCCTGGAGGAGGCTGTGGTCAAATCCCAGCACATCAGAAGAACCGTGATGCTGCGACTACAGACACAATCATTTTGTCCTCTTTAATGGTTTCGTAGATTCCCAGTAGCTCGACACAAAGGCTGCTTTTAGTGCTCCACATAATATGAACCAGTAAGCAGCTGTGTGGATAGTATATGGTTCAGACTGGGACTGTGGTCAGATAGGACGAAGAGCGCTTTCATTAAAATGACATCATCTGAGTGGAAAATACTAAAGTGACTCAGATGTGTAACAGGAAGTGTGGACTGTGATGTCATCAGACAGAAACAGTCATTCAGTAATAAAGTGATTTAATATTCAACAACAGGAAAATAACATCAGACATGTTTGGTTTCATTCAGTGTTGCAGCTTCAGCTCATTAAGGCTAAAGTTCACTTTTTAAACTGTAAACTTAATAAAAGCAAACTGAAAGTATTGTAACATTTAGAACAAACACATGTTTGTATATAAACTGAGCCCAGCAGGAGAAGCTGAACACATCCACAGCTGTGAGGGACACTGGTGCTGTGACTGATTAAACACATCAAACACATCTGTGGACTCAATCTGTCAGTATTATTTGTCATATTTGAAACAGCTTAAAAACAGTGCTGTGTTAGAGCTGTGCTGTCATGTCTGATTGTATTTAAGGTCCAATCATGTACTTGTGTATGTGTAACTAAGCAACCACGTGGGCGGAGCTTCAGCTCTGAACATTTTAGAGCATCAGCTGATAAAAACACTGAGACAGGAAGGATTTGAAGTCTTCTACGCTCTTTATTCTTGCTTGTGCAGAGTTTGTGGCTGCAAAGCGACCGTCAACAACAACTGCTTCCTCTGCTGACAGGAAGTGACATCATCACACCTGAGGCTTTGATTCAAACAATAAAAGAACTAAACTGCTGAGTAGAGCAAAGATGGGTTTACTAAAACAGAGGATCAGATGTCAGGTCAGGTAATGTCTTCATTTAATCCAGTAACAAACCAAAGGTTCCAGGTTTGAGCTTCTTGAAGTCCTGTTATTAAGTCTGTTCATCATTTTCATTCATTTGATAACTTCTACCAATAACAACCAATTATTTTCAAGCTGAGAGATTTAGTGTGAAAACCAGAAGCAGGAAATGATGCTGTGCAGTATATTTGTGGAAAACAATGATGAGGCTAAAGTCAAGATCACACACACGTAAAAATAAACACAACATTTGTGTGTAAACACAGCAGGTGGAACATTTATTTGATGCTTTAGCTGCTACTTGTGATACTAAATGTTTGCAGTCGTGCTTCATGGTTACTGAACGTAAAACAACACAAACCCTGCTGATTGTTGGTTTGTGTGTTATTTGTGTTGTGTTCAGGTGACTATAGAAAGACTAATGACACAAATATTATGGATGGACACGTTTCCTGGGCTGCGTCAGGTTTTCCATACAAACACTTGATGTTTGGTAGTTCCAGGTCCAACATGGTGCATGGATATATCCAGCGTCCCTCTTCTGCACGTTTGCTGTTCATCAGTCTCAGCCTTCCTCTCTGTCTTTGTCCTGTAGACTCCTCAGCCTGAGCTGTCCCTGTCACCCACTCATTTCCATCCTTTCTATTCTGCTCACTTGTTCAAATCTTCTACTCTGCCACCTCCAGGTCGCCTCCTGTCGTTGTGTCATGTCTCCATCATCACAGCCTCACTAGGCTGTAAAGCTTCATGTTGACTGTAGCTGCTGTCCTCCTGTCACAGATCACAGCTGATACATGTGTGCACCCACTCCATCCTGCTATACTGTCACTTCACCTCTTTGGGACTTTGCTGCTTTGTATGGAGGACTTCATGTATTTAAACTGATCCACCATCACCACCTCCACTCCTTCATCTTCACTGTCGTGTCTCCAGCTTCTTCACACACACTCTTCTCTTCAGAGCATACCTCCACCTGTCCAGGCTCTCTTCCACCCACCTGCTTCCTGCTCTCACTACAGATCACAATGTCCTCAGCAAACAGAGCTGCTGAGACTCCTGCCTGAGCTCATCTGCCAGCCTGTCCATCAGCACTGCTAACAAGAAGGGCTCAGAGTGGATTTCTGATGTAATCCCAGCCCCAGCAGGAACCCATCTTTCCCTGCTGCTGCAAACCTTCCCACTGTCTCTCTGTCCTCATACATGTACTGCACCAACCATTGTTTGCATGCACACAGAAACAGTGCAGCTCCTCCTGACCTTCTCTGTACATCTGAAGTGCTTGTTCTTGTCATGAAGCTGCTGCTCACACGTCACTCTTCCAGCTTCTCAACACACTCTTTCCATGTCAGTACATTTCCACCTCTATCTGTCATCACACTAACCTGCTGTAATCCTTTCAGCTGGAGCTTCTTTGTAGACACGTCCCTACATTGCAGCCTGATTACAATGCAGACAGTCGGCTACAGTGTGGCTGGATTTCCTTTCTTAGCGTGCTTTGCTATAAAATAGCCAACAAGGCCTCACGTGACATCAGTCAGTGAGAGTTTCACTGCTGCAGCAGCTCTGTTCACTCACACTTATTAATATTAATGCTCATTACAAATGTTACAGCAGCTGATGCACAAATCTTTGTCTGTGTTAATAAAGTTGGATCAGTTCAAACAGTTTGTTGCTCTGCTTGAAAGCAGCAGTTTTTCTAATGCACCACCTTCATGTTTCCTTCATATTTGAATCCCCCTGTAGATGCTGACAGGTAACCATGTCACACAGAGCTCAAGCCTTTGAATCCAGCTGTGACTGTTGATTTTCTATTGAATGGACTTTTTCAAATCCAGCTGTAGGCCTGTGTTTGTGAGCTCATTAACAGCTGTTTGTTTAGAGAGACGTGGTCCTCACAGGACAGCCACTACAAACATATGATTTTATAGAATATGATGCATTACTGCAGATTCAACACAATAGAAAGGATTTGAAATGAGCTCAGCCTTAAACATGTGCAGCAGTAATATTGATCCACAGACACTGATGGGAACATTTTTCTGCACAATAAGTACTTTGACTTTTCATACTTTATGTACAATTTGCCAGTACTGCAGTTTTGTGTGTAGTGAGGTGTTTTCATGGTGTTTTCTTGGTGCTTTTACTAAAGGAAGCTTCTATCAAATTCTTCCACATGTTGTCAAACTGAGCTGTGTGATGAAGTGAGTGTGACAGAAACACTCAGACTGTGTTTCTCTGCTTCATCAAGTCAAATCTGGTCCTCAGAGACTGAATAAAGTCCTGTCCCACTAACAGCAGCTCCAACAGTCTGTTCACTGCTTTCTTCCTGTCAGTCTTCATCTTTCTGCTGCGTCTCCTCTTCACACTGACCACTTTCTATCTAACAGTGAGCTCCCAGTGAAGCAGCAGCATTCAGCCTGTTAGAGTCAACACAAATGTCTCCATCCAAGCTCATGTTGTGCTTTGTTGTCCTCTCAGTCCCCCAGGTGGAGGTGGATTCAGGGGTGGAGTCTGTCCAGCTGCCCTTCAACACCACACTTCACCTGCCTGAAGACGCTAAAGTGGAGTGGAAGAATATATATGGGAAGGTCCATGTGTATGAGAACGGCTCTGACCAGCCTGAAGAACAGCACCAGTTTTACAGAGACCGAACGAAGATGAATGAAGACCTGCTGAAAACTGGAGACCTCAGTCTGACCCTGAAACACCCCACAGACTGGGACAACAGGACCTACACCTGCACCGTCTACAGCAGGGAGGGAAACATCCTGCTGAAGAGAAAGGTGGAGCTGAAAGTCAGAGGTCAGTGCTGTAGATACAGGGCAAAGGTCAGAGGTCATGTAGGAGTTTATTCTCTAAAAGCTTTTAGTTTGAATCTATTTTCAGTTCATTCAAATAAAATAAATTCTTTGATGTTTTGATCTAAAAGCCAAAAATGTCAGGCGGAGCAACTGTGTGTTTAAATGAACTAAGAAGAGCATTAAAATGATCCTACCTTCAAAATAAAAGCCTCTGGCATGATGTGAGTTTGGATCAAATCAATAGTTTTGTTAGTTTAGTCCAAATCAGTGTAAATGTATAAATATCAATAGTTTTAAAGCTGCTGAGATCATTCAAACACTTTGATCCAGTCATTTGGATGTTGTCACATGTCAGGGTGGAGCAGCCATAAATACGAGGCTTTTATTGTGAAAATGCTGAGTGTGATGATCCAGAGGAGCCCATGGGGTGTTTGTGGCTGGATGCAAAGGTTTGTAGCTCTCCTTGTAAAGAGAAACAGCTTGAAGCTACAGAGGAGCGTCTGCAGAAGAAGACAGGGGAAAGAGGAAGAAGCTGAGGCCGCTGGAGAAAAGACAGGAAAAGGAAATCAGCTTCATTTGTTGGAGGCCGTTTGTTCATCACACTGAAATATTCCCACTTTAGAGACAGGAAACAAAGTGAAGTGTGGATTGATGTTTGTCTCCATGATTTGGGCCCTGGAGTCATTTCTTCATCTCCCACTTTAAGACATATTAATGTCAGCCTCACACGTCCCACAGTGGACACATTTCTATTTCTAGATGATATTTGGAGGATGGTCATGTGTTTCTCTGCTGTCACAGCTCTTTGTGATATTTGAGCGCAGCTGTAATGTTTGTGTGGTTAAAGCCACCAGACTCCACTGACAAAAACTCTCATTTTAGCCGGAGAACACGGGGCTGCTGTGGGACTTTGTGTTTGCAAAGGTTTCTATTGGAGGCATGTTTGCCTTTATTATATAGGTGCAGAGAGTAGACAGGAAAGTGGGGAGAGAGTGAGGGACACACAGGCACCTGTAGTAAGCCCCGCCTTCAGCCCACCTGCTCAGCCAGGTGAGCTATAGCGCTGCTTTAACATGTTGGTGTGATTGAGAGTGAATGAAAGTGAGTGATGGAGGCAGCAGGAAACTAACAGGCTGTTTGTTCTGAGAGGTCACATGACTGTTGTTCTCAGCAGAGTCTGATGATTTGATGAGACCATGAGAGCGGCTTCAGTTCCTCATCAGAAAGAGTCTGACAGAAGCTCCTCCCTCTGTACCCCAGTAGACTTCTATTAGACTGCTCCAGATTCCTGAGAGTTCACACAGAAAACTTTACAAACAGCCAAAGAAAAACTATTGAAAAGCTTCAAGATCACAAAGAGCTCTTTCACAGCACATATGAGCCATTAAGAAGTGCACATTTGTGTTTCCCACAGTCCATCATCCAATAATATCAAAGGACAAACTGTGAGGTAAAAAGCCTTCAGCTCTTTTTGAAGGAAGCAAAAAGACTTTGGTCCTGAGAGATGGTTCAAAACACAACTCAGACCTACCAAAGTATTATTTGTGCCAAACACATGAAGCCTTCAACTTTGTATGTGTCCAGTCAGTGTGGCAATAGAAGTCACTGTGAGGATTTTCAATGTGCTGTCAAAGAGCATCCAAACAATCAGGTGAGGATGAAGAGAATTAGTGTGGATGGACAGAAAATCCATATCCAGTGTGATTTAGGAGCAGCTCATATATAATGAGTGAAATGAAAGAAGAGCACAGACAGGAAGAACATGAGTGAGCAGACATTTTGGAGCTGCTGATCCACACAGGGCTGGATGGAAGGAGTGGGAGTCCATGATGGCTCAAAGTCTCTGATCTAACTCTTCCTGAGCCTCTCCCCCTGCCTCCTCTTTGGATCTTCTCCTCCTCTTCTTCCTTATCTGCCTCCTCCACCACTGCTCTCTCCTCCCTCATCTCCTCCTCAGCTGAACTGAAGTCAGGGCTGTAACATGAGGAAACGTGCAGAAATGACTGAGTCAGCATGTTGTTGAAGTGAGTTGAGTGATGGTGAGCAGATTAGATGTGCGAGCCTCCCTGTAGAGAAAAGCAGATCTTCTCCAGAGTTTCCCACCTCATGTTTTCCTGTGTCACAGCTGATTGTCACATCCTGGCTGTCACTAAATGAGTGGTCCAAAGGTGGAAGGAGGAGCACAGTTAGATTGTTCACCTCCTAACCTGTGAAATCAATCAGCTGAATGAAAAACACTGTGATCCTATGAGCTGCTATCAGGGCTGCTCCATTCTCAGGATTCTCATCTGGATGACTGAAGCAGATTATTGATGAAGTCAGCAAACAGCTTTCAAAATGGCTCTTTTTCCAGGGGAACTCCCTGAAATGTAAATCTCATTGGAATGAAGAAGAAGTCCAAAGGCGTGGTTAGGCCCAGACTTGTGGCTGTTTTCAATGTAAAGCCCATGTTGCAGGCAGCTGCTGCTCCTTACTGGCCCACAGCCTCCACTGATGGATGTGTCAGCTCACTTGTACTGTAGCCACGGGGAGAGCGATGGTGAAGCTGACAACCAGAGGTGTAGCGCTATTTGTTGAAGTAGCCCAGCTGTGCCATGGAAGCACAAGTTTCCAGAGATGATTGGACTGTGAGCAGAAATGATCCATGTTGGACTGAATTGAAGAACAGATCATAAAGTCCTCTGTGTGCCCAGCCCGTCTGTCTGAGCATCTTCATCAGTGTGCAGCTGATCTACAGCTAATGTGCTGATTGATGAGCAGCCTGTTCATGGTGATGATGAGAAACAGATTGGATTCAAAGCACAAATGAGTGAAAAAGGAGCAGCAGCCATGATAGAGCGAGTCCTCTGCTGACAGAAATAGTGGAGTGAAGGATTTGTGCAGCGTTTCTCTGTGAAAACAGCTGATTCAGATCAATGAGAGGAGGATGAAGGAGAAGCAGCATGTTTCTGATAGAAGCATCACTGCTGTGCTACAAACTGCTGGGACTGTGTGTGTGTGACGGCTCAGCTGGAGGCAGGATTGGTCCAGAGGAGAGCTGCTTTATTCCAGACTAACTCTTCTAGAAAGCTGACATCTGTGTGGAACAGCTGACCTGCACCATGTGGAAAAGAACAGCAACATGATTCAGCGTCAGATCCCGACACATCCACGGATTCATCCCGTTACAGGAACTGTGCCACACGTGGCCTCTGTTTGTTCTGCATTGATGCTGCAGGGATTTCTTCAAGTCACTATAATATAGTGTCAGATGGACACATGAAGCTAACACGGCACATCTTTGTGAGTCTGCAGCATGTTGACACACATGTCAGTGTTGTACAGATCTGAGAGCAGCACAAACAAACTCCATCAAAGTGATTTGTGCTGTTGCAGAGCTGTGTGACTGCATTTGTCTTCATTATGGACACATTTCTACAAATGGGACTAAACATGTGACCCTCTGCACATCCATGGCTCAACAGTGCACCCATTGGCTGGATGCAGCTTGTATTGTGGCTCCTCCCCCTTAGCTTCAGGTCAGTTTAGCTGTGTTTCCTCCAAATCCCAGAATTCCTGAGGAGCAGGAATATGTGGGGCTGGGCTCTAAACACTCAGGGTGAGGACTGAGTGAAGAGCTACAGGACAAAGTTTCAGCGCTGCGCTCACAGCTTTGAGACGTCCAATCAGCAACTGGTCCTGATAACATCTCCCCTCTCATTCCACATACATGAAGACTGCTAGAAGCAGCTATCAGCCACATCAGGCTCACATCATGCTTGCTATTAAACATGCTGCAGTCTGCAGTAAACTCCCTGCCACAAAGCTTTGAGTCTCCTCCAAATGCACCTGTAACAAGGTCACCTGCAGAAATAACTGTGTCCACGGGCAGAGTCACCAACACTCTGCACCAGAGCTAAACCTGCTTTGGAGCTAAAAAGCTGCTGTCAGGGTTTCCTGCAGAGCTTCAAATGTGGAGACTGAAAGCTGTGGACAGTTTCTGTGGCTGGATTATTTCATATGTGTTTGTTTCACTTTCAAAGGAAAGTGTTGGAATAAATCAGGTGTGTGACGCACACTTTACTGCAGATTGTTCTCAATGTAACACAAAAAGCAATCAAAATGTGATTGATCCTGATGTGCTTGTTGCTTCTAGCAGTGTTGATGTATTTGCACAGAGAGGGGGAGATGTTATCAGAGTGTGTAAGTGATCAGATCTGATGCTGAATCATGTTCATGTACAGTCAGCTGATCCTCACAGTTCAGTTTGTAATCATGCAGCTCTCCTCTGATAAATCCTGAGCTCCACCTGAGTCTCAGTCCTCAGGACCTCACACAGTCCCAGCAGCTTCTATCAGCAGAGTTCTCCCTGATATCACAAACATATTGATCCTCCTTCAGCCTCCTCTCATTCATCTGTTTCCACAGAGAAACTCATCAGTGAAACCTGAGCTTACTGTGGATTATTCTGGTGGCTCCATCACTCTCTGCCTCACACGCCCTCATCTGCTGCTTTCCTCTGATTGGCTGCTCTGACAGAGTCATGATTGGCTGCATGTTTGTATATAAAGCAGCACGTTGCTGGTAGATCAGCCATCAGCTCATGTTTGTGACTGCAGCATGGCACCAGTTTGCTCCTCGTGTTTCAGTCCCAGACTGACCTGCAGCTCTTTAGTAAATTCAGACAGCAGCTTTGTAACTGTTAGTAAATCTGACCATGAATATCATTATGACACCTCTGACCACTCATTCTGTCTTTATTGGCTTTCATACATGAAACACGCTTAAAGTCACCATTGAATCTAAACTGGATGAAAGCAGCTGTGAGTCACTGCAGCAGCTCTGTGCCAACAACCAACCAACACCTGGGTGGAGTCCCAGTTGAAGCTGAGAGATACTCAGAGACAGAAGCAGCTGTATGGAAGCGTTCTACAGGACGGCTGACACAAAGCTGATGTTACTGATGTCTCCTAGATAGATCTCATGGACCAAAGGCTCTCTGTGTCATCTCGGCTCCAGCTGAACTAAACTGAGAGTGAATTTGGGCTTTCAGGGAGGGGTGAAAGCAGATTCAGGTTTCATCATGTTTCTGTTCAAAACATCAAATCAAGCTGATGGGAAGTTGTAGAATCCTTCAGAATAAAAGCCTGACTATTCAGAGCTCCAACATTAAGAAGAGCAAAGTGAACCAAGGTGGATGGAGGCAGCAGAGAAACTGTAGGGTGGAGCTGAATGCTTCATCAATGGGATGATGCAGCAGATTTCCTCCACCTTGCACAAACTGTCCTGTTACTTATTATGACTGGAACATCCAAAATGTCTCCAGAGGCTCCGAGTCCAGCTGAACATGTATTAGTGTTTAGAGTGGAACTGAGGTGATAGGGACTAGGACCTGGGGGACGTCAGTCAGTGACGGAGCGGTCAGCAGGTGTGGGCAGGTGTGGACAGGTACTTGATGGAGTGTTTCCTGCTGGACTCCATATGATATGTTAGCAGAGAGGATCTGGCTCCTGATTGGTTGAAGTGGAGCCCATCTGCTGCAGAAAGATGCCTCCTGTCCCAGAAAACATTGAAGTTGTCTCTAAAGCCCAGGCTGTGGGAGTCACACACAGAGGAGAGCCAGGTGTGGAGGCCGAGCAGCCGCCCAAACGCCCCACGGCCACAGGTGGGAGTGGGGCCGCAGATACAAACACTACGGTGGGCTTGTTTCACAGCCTCACAAAGACACACAAAGTCCAGTTTGAGGAAGTGGGAGCGCTGTTTGGAGTCCGGTTGGTGCCCATGTGGATAAGGATGGTGTCGGCCTCCGGACGGGATCGTATTCTGCCAGGAAACTTGTCTAAAACGTCCCAGAGCGTCGGGCCGGGAAAAGACAGAGCGCACGCCTCCTTTATTGTGAAATTCCTCACCATGGTAACTGAACACATCAGCTGGTCTGCAGCAGGTCATGTTCAGAGTTTGAGGCTCAAAGTGTCCCATTTTCACTGATTGTTTCCCGACGACATGCTTCACGTGTGATATGGATCCTCTGCTGAAGGAATCTGCTTTCTATCCACAACCTGTTGATCCGTGTCTGACTAACAGCAGCGCAGGAAGCCCTGCAGTTACAGAGAAACTGTCTGAGTCGCATTGTTGCTGCAGTTTACCTGCAACTGCTGTGAAGAAAAAGTCTCACTGTGTTTGTGTTTGGTCCTAATCTGCTGCCTGTCTTTTTGACATGCTGGATTTCCAGCTGATCGATGACAGATTAGAAACTGATCAGTCTATTGATCACACAATATTCCATCAATAGAACTGATTTGACTTTGATTTGTGTAACAAAGTGATTTCCACGTCTCCTTCATGATGTGACAGTGTCAGAGCTGAATGCACTTGTAGAGTATCATGTTTTTATGGCTCACATTTAAAGTGTTGCAGCTCTAATGTACAGCTGTCATATTAGAAATAGAAGCAGCTCTGATTTTAGTGCTCAAAGAAATCTATGAAGTGATGAATTCACACATGAACAGTTTTCTGCAGCGTTCCTCTCGGCCTTATTTGCAGCTCCACTCTTGTTTTTGCTCTAATAATTATTTCTCTCCATGAGCTGTTTCTCTGCCTGAAGGAGGCGCCACTCCATCGCTTCATTTAGTGCAGAACAAGAGTCACATGATGCTGCTCTGAACACCAATCACACTTTGTACAGCTCATGTTGTGTTTGTTGTCCTCTCAGTGTGTCAGGTGGAGGTGGAGGAGGGGGCGGAGTCTGTCCAGCTGCCCTTCAACACCACACAAAACCTGCCTGAAGATGCTGCAGTGAAGTGGTGGTACAGTTCATACAGGAAGGTCCACGTGTATAAGAACGGCTCTGACCAGCCTGAAGAACAGCACCAGGTTTACAGAGACCGAACGAAGGTGAATGAAGACCTGCTGAAAACTGGAGACCTCAGTCTGACCCTGAAACAGCCCACAGATGGAGACAGTGGAGAATATGGATGTGAAGTCATCAGGAGCATATGGATCATCAGACAGAAAACTGTGCAGCTCAAAGTCAAAGGTTTGTTTGTGTGTGTGTGTGTGTGTGTGTGTGTGTGTGTGTGTGTGTGTGTGTGTGTGTGTGTGTCTGACTGTCTTGTGTCTCCTCTGCAGGGAGAGTTCAGGTCCAGGATCAAACAGGGGACATCAGGAACAGAAGCAGCTCCATTGATCCGACTCCTCTGATGGCTGATCAATCAGTTTGATCTGTGTGTTCTTTGATTATTGATCAGTGATGTCAGAGTGGAGTCAGTGTGATGTTGTTGTTGTGTGTTTGAGACTTTTAGTGTCCATGAAGGTCTCTGCTGCCGTAGATCCTCTGAACTGTGACAGAGGTCTCACTCTGGAGGAAACTCTCAGCACTTTCCAGCAGCTCCTCCATCATGGAGGACGTTCCCTCACTGTAACAGGTGGAGGAGAGAGGAGAGGAAGCACAGGTGGATCCTCTGAGGAAGAGGAGCGTCCTACAAACCACATGATCACATGACCAGAGGGGCGTGGCCTTCAGTGGTAGTAATAAAGGAACAGTCCACATGTTCCACTTTGAAGGCTCATGTAGTTGCGAATTTCTGTTCCAAGCTTTGAAAAAATAATTCTTCCACTTCTTAATGTGAGCTGTTCAGATTTATGTCTGACTCGTACATACAAACAAAAGATGTCACGGTCAAAAAGTATTTGCTGCTACGGCGCACATTTCCATTGCCATCCTGGCTCACTCTAACCTGCTACCACACATGCGCTGTAATGTTTTCTTACCCGACACAAATTAAACGCGCAGCATTTATTCTCTAACAACATATTATACAAAATCAAACATGTAACATAATAACTGAAACAGTATCAAAAATATTTCTCTATAGATTGGCTCTAACAGCTCATCTTGTTTCTCTGGCTTTTCTTGTGTGTCTGTGTGTCTTTGTATGTTGGATAGAGTCATGTGACCTGCCCAGGGACTACACATGGAAATGAGCAGTTTAGCTCATTATCCTGATGTCCATGAACATGAACACTGTCCCTGTCAAGCAAATCCAGATACAAAGATCAGGTCTGCTGAGCATCATCAGCGTGTCAGCTGCTAACTGCATCTTCAAATGAATAAATGTGTCTGATCAGCGGTGATAAGAAGAGAGACGCTGAGCGAGTGACATGAAAAAGACCTTCATTTATTTGAATATCAGAGTTTTTAATGAATTACTGCATAAACACTTGAATTACTGTCTGAGCTGCCGCAGTTTCCTGCTGCGTCCACTGGGTGTCAGTAAAGCTGCAGGTTCCTCACCTGGTGTCCCTCAAAGTTAATTCAGGGTGCAGTTTTGGCTCCAACATTTTGAGGACTACACGGTCCATGCTCATTGTTCACTTTATTAGGAACCTATTCCTGCTGTAAAGCTGAAGATTATGTAAAAATATGACGAATGAAAATAAAAAACCTTCTGATCAACTAATGTAGAACAAATCAGTGTATAAGAGACACTCATATCATGCTGATATTCAACCAATACCAACACTGCTGTCAGTACTATTGATCCATGGATCGATACAGCCTGGACCTGAACAAGCTTTATAGAGGAGCTGGTGATCACAGTGAGTGAAGCTGCAGCTACAATGGCAGTGGACAAATAACAGTTATAAATTTTCACAACACATGAAAGGCAATAACTGTTTGAAAAATGTATTTTTTCCTCCTTCCTCTGATTATTGTTTCATGGATGTTATCAGCTTGCTGTTCTGATGAGTTCACAGCAAACATGAAGCAAAGGTCCTCCTCGTCAGTCGTGCCACTAATGGAATATTCTCTCCGAACAGCCAACAGGACAAGGAGAAGTCCGACCGACAGCTGGAATCAAGTTCCACAAACATCTTTTCACTTCTTACAACTTTGGGGTCCTTAGGGACTAGAAAAGCGCTATACAAATACAGGCCATTTACATCTCTGTCCTCTATTTCTGTTTCTGTGATTCAGCTTCTAATATAATATAATATAATATAATATAATATAATATAATATAATATAATTAGGAGTGGGAATTTAAAGCGGTAATTATGATTAATTCATTTGAAAAATATAACACGTAAAAGAAAACGCATTTAATGACACTTTGCATTCCAAGCAAAAGGGAACTTTTGACAATGCTAGATGTCCTGGTATACCGATTATGCTGATGCACACATAGGAGCTGCAATAATCTCAGATGAAGTATTGTGAGTCCGATGGGTTTGTTATTTTTTGCACTAAAATGTTCAATGATCACACTGTTTTAGCCTAATGTACAAAATAATGTTGGCTAAGGTTACTCACTTAAAGGTGAAGTTGGTCAAACAACCTTTTATGTTTCTGTGTTATTTTGTAAGAAGAAAAGCTCCAATTTATGTTCAAATTTAATCATTATTATTTAAAGGCAGTATCATTTTTAAAATGTACTTAAAGCACTTAAAATAGCACTTTAAATTCAAATTCAAATTTTTATTTGTCACGTACACAGTCATACACAGTACGATATGTAGTGAAATGCTTGGACAACTGCTCGTGACCTAAAGAAAACAAAAAAGGAAAAGGCTATGAATAAGATAGGAAATAAATATGAAAAATTAAAAAGTGTAAATTTAACTAGGAAGGAATAAAATATAAATTAAGGTTAAAAATGAAATAACTGTACAACACACTGGGAAAGAATAAGATAAAATATATAAATTAAATTGAAAATAAAATAACTGTACAACAAAATACACAATACTCAATATAGAACTATATAAGAATGTATGAACAAAATACACAAGAAGTATAAATAAATATATACACAATAACAGCAGCAGTGATTTAAGTGATGAAGTGAAAACAAAGTCCAGAAAGTCCAGTGTGTGTGTAAGAACCATATGTGTGGGTCAGTACTGTGTGGTGGTGTGATTGAGAGACCGTATCGCCTGCGGGAAGAAGCTCCTCCTCAGTCTCTCTGTGTTGGTCTTCAGGGAGCGGAATCGCTTTCCTGACCTCAACAGAGAGAACAGTCTGTTGTTGGGATTGCTGAGGTCCTTCACGATCTTCCTGGCCTTGGTCCAGCACTGCCTGCTGTAGATTGAGTGCAGGTCAAGGAGCTCGGAGCGGATGGTGCGCTCAGCTGACCGCACAACCCTCTGTAGAGCTCGTCTGTCCTGCATGGTGCTGTTCCCGAACCAGGTTAAGATGTTTCCCGTCAGGATGCTCTCTATGGTGCAGGAGTAAAAGTTCCTGAGCACCTTGGAGGGCAGTTGGAAGTCTCTCAAGCGTCTGAGGTGGTAGAGACGCTGTCGGGCCTTTTTCACCACGGTGTTGATGTGACAGGACCATGACAGGTCCTGCGTGATGTGAACTCCGAGGTATTTGAAGCTGTCCACTCTCTCCACTGGGCACTCGTTGATGACGGGGGTCTGGTAGTTCCTCTCCTGCTTAGTGCTGAAGTCCACTATCAGCTCCTTTGTCTTACTGACGTTTAGAAGGAGGTTGTTCCTCTGGCACCAGTTCTCCAGATTCCTAATCTCCTTCAGGTAGGCCGTCTCGTTGTTATCAGAGATCAGGCCCACCACGACGGTGTCGTCAGCAAACTTGATGATGGTGGTGGAGCTGGTAGTGGCCACACAGTCATATGTGTACAGAGAGTACAGCAGGGGGCTCAGAACACACCCCTGGGGGGCTCCAGTGCTGAGAGTGGTGGAGGCTGAGACATGTCCGCCCATCCTTACTGCCTGTGGTCTGCCAGTTAGGAAGTTGGAGATCCACTGACACATAGATGAGCTGAGTCCCAGATGCTCCAGCTTGGTGGTGAGTGTGGAGGGAATTATGGTGTTAAATGCAGAGCTGTAGTCTATGAAGAGCATTTTAACATAATTCCCCCTTCTAGTGTCCAAGTGAGTGAGTGATGTGTGGAGGAGATGAGAGATGGCATCGTCTGTGGAACGATTTGGACGGTAAGCGAACTGTAGTGGGTCCAGTGTGTCTGGTAGTGAAGAAATGATGAAGTCTCTGACCAGGCGTTCAAAGCACTTCATCACTACTGAGGTGAGGGCTACAGGGCGATAGTCATTGAGAGAAGCAGGGTGGGGTTTCTTCGGGACAGGAACAATGATGGACTCTTTGAAGCATGTGGGGATCACCGACTAGTTTTAAGTCTGCCTGATTTTGGCCAGAAATATTATTTTTGTTTCTCTGCTTTGAATTGAAATGCCATTTAAATGCTTTGTTTATGGAAATTTTAACAATAACCTACAACACAACCTTCGTGAGCATTATTTGAAGTGGGTTTAATAAACACAAAACAATGTGGAGAGAAATATCCCAGCCAAACACTAGGATGGTCTCTGCCCAACAGCCGCCGCCCTGGCATCTTATATACACACAGCGAAAGAAAGACCTTGTTTTCTGCTTAGCGGTCACCTAGAGATTATCCCTGATAAGCAGAAGGAGTCTCACTATCTGTTTAAGTCTAAGGAGCATGGAAAGAAAAAAGCACCTGGACTTCCTTAAGTCGCTTAAAGACGTTTCACCTCTCATCCAAGAAGCTTCTGCAGTTCTAGGGTCAAATGGTGGAGAGTCAGAGAAAACGGGTGTAGGTCACAACCTTGGCTGATATAATGTAATATGAATGTTTTACATGTGCTGCTGTTGTGTTGATGGTGCAGAGATGCTGCAAAGAGTGTTTGTGATATCGAGCACAAAGATGTCTCTGTGCTTCAAGATTCAAAGTGTTTATTGTTATGTGTCACAAGAGAAAAGGCACTTCTTTGTGCAATGAAATTCTTTCTTTGCTGTCCGCCCACAGATGCCGATTAATATATACACTAGAAATAGAACATATAAATACAAATAGTACAAATAAATAGCTGAAGACAGAAAAGGAGACAAAATATGGAGATTTGAAACAGATGTGTGCAAAAGACCTGTAGCTTAATATGCTGGCTTAATATGTAAGTTGACCTGATGTGCAAAAAAAATTATTATTACTGTTCAGAATGGGTCAGCTGTTCAAGAGTCTGATAGCAGTGGGGAAGAAGGAGTTAGTGAGTCTGGATGTTCTGGATTTCACACTTCTAAACCTTCGTCTCGAGGGTGAGGTCCTTAGCGATGTAGACGCCCAGGTACCTAAAGCTGCTCACCCTCTCCACTTCTAGGCCCTGGATAGACAGCGGTGGGTGAGGCCTCCTCTTCTTCCTCATGTCCAGTATCGTCTCCTTTGTCTTGTCAGTGTTGAGGGTGAGGTTGTTGTCCTAACACCATGACACCAGACCGGCCTCCTCTCTCCTATAAGCCGCTTCGTCTCCTCCAGTGATGCGACCAATCACAGCAGTGTCGTCTGCGAACTTCAAAATGATGTTGTCTTTGTTGGAGGTGAAACAGTTGTGGGTGCACACGGTGTAGAGGATGCAACCTTGTTGGACACCAGTGTTTGTAATAATGCTGGCTGAAGTCCTGTTGCCGATCCTGACAGACTGAGGCCTGCCAGTCAAAAAGTCCTGTAGCCAGTCACATAGGGTGGGGTGCAGGCCGAGTGTCGCCAGCTTGTGAGTGAGTTTGTGTGGGATGACAGTATTGTTTTCTTTGTCTTTGTTTTCCGAGTGGGAGAGTGAATAGTGAAGGGCAGCTGCGATGATGTCTGACGTGGACCTATTGGACTGGTAGGCATACTGCAGGGGGTCCAGAGTGTCTGTGATGTTGCTCTGGATGTAGGCCAGCACCACTCTCTCAAAGAACTTCACAATGATTGGAGTGAGTGCAACTGGTCTATAGTCGTTCAGTCTGTGGCTGGTGTCCTCACCGAGTGTTGTTCCTGCTGTTTGAGGTGGATGAAGCTCCTGAGACGGAGCTGTGAAGGAGCACAAACACCTTCAGACTCTTTCTCACATAAATGGAACCAGAGTGCAGATGTGTTCCTGATGTTCACTCATTTGATGTTTGGAGGATCAGTGAGTTCAAGTCCACACTGAACCTCTTTAAACAAAGTCCCAGAGCAGCATCCAAAGCTCACTTATTCTACTTTGTCAAAGGAGCTTGCAAAGAAAAGCGTCTGGACTTCTTTAAGTTGCTTGAAGACGTTTCACCTCTCATCCGAGAAGCTTCTTCAGTTCTAAGGTCAAATGGTGGAGAGTCCCAGATATAAACCTAGTGGGAGTTTCCCCCCACAGAGGGACAAAAGGACCCCCTGATGATCCTCTAATCGCCTGAGACAAGGTGTGAAACTGGGTGTGGGTCCCAATCAGCCAGAGTTTCGGGTGGGTTCATTGTGAAACCTGGCCCCACCTTATCATGCGAATTCCTGAGATCAGATGGCCCAGGATGTGAGTGGGCGTTAAGGCGTCTGGGAAGGGATCTCAAAACTGGATTATAGATGGCAGAGAGTTGGTGCCGCATGATAAGGTGGGGCCAGGTTTCACAATGAACTCACCCGAAACTCTGGCTGATTGGGACCCACACCCAGTTTCACACCTTGGCTCAGGCGATTAGAGGATCATCAGGGGGTCCTTTTGTCCCTCTGTGGGGGGTCACTCCCACTAGGCTTAAATCTGGGACTCTCCACCATTTGACCTTAGAACTGAAAAAGCTTCTCGGATGAGAGGTGAAACGTCTTCAAGCAACTTAAAGAAGTCCAGACGCTTTTCTTTGCAAGCTCCTTTGACTACGATGGCCTGGATGACTGAGAACCTTCACAGACTTATTCTACTTTGTATTTTCTACTGACTTTTATTTGGATTTCATTTGGACTTTTTCTTTGGCTTCACTTCAGTTTCAGTGAGTTTCCTCAGAGGATTTTCTTCTTTCACTTTAGTTTGGATTCTTTCAAATATTTCCTTTTGATTGGTTTAAGTCTATCTCCAAATAAACCTTACCTTGATGACTGAGTAGCTGGGTAGTGCAGTGGTAAAACTACACATCTTTGAAGCAGGAGTTGCAAGTTTGATTCCCACCCAGTATCCAGTAAGGATCCTGGCTTCACCCCTCATGCTAACCAGAAAACCCTGGAATGGCGTGGCTTTGTCTGCAGCACAAACACAAGAACATTTCACTACACATCGTTCTCTGTACGATACTGTATATGACAAATAATAAAGCTTGTTTGTTTGAGCATGCATCAAGACAGTTTAAAAATTCACATTTTTATTTATTATGGCAGAATGATTGATAGGACCAGATGGCCCTGCAGTATAAAGTGATCTGGGAGAAACACCACTGTATATCAGTGAAGCAGCAACATGTTTTTGTGGTGTTGCACTTTGTAGACGGTCCCTGAGCACTTCTCTCAAACTCAGCTGCACCTGGAGACAAGCAGGGTTTCTTTCACCTCCACCTTAATGTTGGGATTCAGATGCTGATGATGTTCTGATAACCTTTCTTATCTGTTATTGATCCAGTTCAAATATGTGGCATTATTTCAAACTTATGTGGTTCTTTCAATAAACTCAAACCAAATGGAGGCTCTGCTCTTTCCACGGTGAATCACGCACCCACGCCCTGGAGGGTTTATCAACTTCAAGTTCAGCCTCTGAGCATGTTGAACCAGTTTACTGGATCACAGCCCAGCAGGAAATCCTCTCTGTTCGTTAGCAGTGAGGCAGGAATGGCAGAGTTTTGAGATGTGGATTCACTCAGTTATGAGCGGAGTGATCAGGACTCTGTGTTTGCTGTCCTTCTTTGAAGGATGATGAAAAACTTGCTGTCGTTCCTGCTCCTCGGTAAGAAACTCCGAATATATTTAAAAGTCTAGAAGTGAGTAAACTGCCTATTTCAGGCAGGAAATGTTTACAGCAGCCATGGAAATATGTTTCATGGATACCTGAGTAAGAGTCAGTTACTGGATTAGAGTCTGTTAACTGTTTATTGGTTAAATTATCTAGTTTTAAGCGATTCTACAAAGTTTTGTTTTGTGCAGATGCATCACAGTCAGTCAAGTAGAGGGGAAGAGGGGGACGTGTGTGTGTGTGTGTGTGTGTGCGTGTGTGTGTGTGTGTGTGTGTGTGTGTGTGTGTGTGTGTGTGTGTGTGTGTGTGCGTGTGTGTTGGGGAAAGATCATGAGTACAGCAGAAAACAGAAACAGGTTTATCCACTTGAGAAAGAGCAAGAGGCTGAAAAGACATTTAACATTTAATTTGACTAATATTTTCTTTCTGTTTCTGCACAGACATTGAGATAAGAACATTGTCAGGAATTCTTGTGATCATGATAATTTGGGCATGTGGTAATCTGATATTGTGACCGTCCTAATCTACATAATTAGTGTTTTTGCCAAGGTCCGGAGTCTGGTGACTCCATGTTTGTGTTTTTTGATTACTAATATGCTTAGTTTCTGGATATATTTTGGTAATTTCTCCTCCTTAGGTTTTGTTCCTGTGCTGTTAAGTGTTTCATGTCTCTAGTATAGGTTTGGTTCTCTTTATTGATTTCTGCTTGTGTTATATTTATAGTTCCTAGTTTCTAGTTTTCTGTCCCACGTTTAGTTATTCTCATGTTGCATCAGTTTCCCTAGTCAGTCATGTCTCCACATCACAGTGTGAAGTCTGCGTCTTTGTAAATGCCTCTTGTTTCCTCTTTTATTTAGACAGTCTTGCATCCCACGTTCAGTGTTTTGAGGTTTGCTTCCTTTGGTTCATCATGTCAGATTATGTTCAGCTATGTCTCCCTCCTGTTGTGTATTCCCTCTGTTGTGGAAAATCTTAAATAAAATTGCAACCACCAGATGAGCATCTCTTTTGAAGTGAGGTTTACTAAAAAAGAAAAGCATAGCAGTGGAGAAAACATTCAGGTCAAACACCAAAATGGTTGTCTGAATATTGACACCGCCTGAAACTCTTTTATACCTTCCCAAACACTCTCAAAGAAAGAACATCATATATCCAGTCCAGCTCATCCTTGACCCCCTGCCACTCTATGGATGGATCTCTTGAACTTTACAATGGGCCCTCTGTGAAAGTGCAATAAACCCACTTGTGATAACATTATACATGCATACATACAAGTGGTGACAGCAGTGATCTTGCTTTACTAAAGTGATATGATTAAAATATGTGATTAATACATCAGAAAAGAAATCTTCCACCACACCTCGTAGCCCTCTGTGTATATATTGTGGGTGTTTCCTTTGTTCCTCGTTGGGTTGTCTGTTCATCGGCCATTATTTGATTCCTCATGGTTCCAAGTCCCCAGGTTGCTCCAATTTCCTCTATTGTCATTTGGTTGACTTTTTAAAGACGCGAATATCACACCGGAAACAAAGCACTCCTACAGGAGTTTCCCCACCGGAAGTAGCATATGCTAAGGTGCACATAGTCTATTCAGTCTGCTGCTCAGAGATCAGAGTTCATGTTCAGCAACCACACTGACAGCAAGAGGAGGAAACGATTGGTTTAATTTAACAGAACTGAGCTGTGGATTAAAACAATAAAAATATATAAGTGAGTCTCACATCAAACACAGACCAGAGCATTAAGTGTAATAAGAAGCAGGTGAAGGTTGAAAAACATGAGTGTGAGGGTCCCTCACTTGTGCACGCTTGGACAGGTAAACACATCAGGAGATGAGGAGAGTTGGCAAAGTACAGACATTCAGTACTTAAGTACAACTACAAATACTACTATTAGAAATACTCCAGTAAAGCTGAAGAACTGTTTCCACTTCTTTACTCAAGTAAAAGTCAAAAAGTAGAGGCTCTGAAATGTAATCAGAGTAAGAAAGTAAAAACAGCTCTTTGGAGGACGTTTGTGCAAAGCTAACTGAACCTCGTGCTTTATTAACATAATAATAAAATAATGTTTGTAGATGGGAAACAAACTTTAGTTTTTTTATTCTAATCATACCTGGCTTGAATAAGTAGAAAACAAAAGAAAATAAAACTGTATTTCTATTTCCTGTTGCTACATTGTAGAGGGTGACTTTGCCTCTAAACAGTGAAATGTGTACAGTCAGTGGTTAAAGTGGATTCAGCAGGTGGAGGAACTTTAAAACTGGTTGTAATGTCTCAGTGTGGGGAAAAGAATCAGACTTACAATAATTTCTATTCAGAGCTCCAGAAGATTTCCTTAGTGTACAGGCTGGTATCAGCTGACCTGATGCTCTTTGTGTATGTACAAAACTGAATTCAACCAGATGTGAGCAGATGTTTCATGAGTTGTCCTGGCTGATTTCATTCTCTACACTGACAGTACACCGTTTATTCTGTCTGTTTACTAGATGGTACAAAGTTGGTATGAAGGTGGAATTCAGTCAGTGAATCTCAGCATCATCAACTAAAGTTCAAATGAATCTCTGCTACACTTGATGTAAGCTAACTTTGACTATGAATCCACAGCCACGGTGGATCAGTCACACACTGTTCTTTACTTTAAATCCATCACAGTACAGCAAACTAACCTGCTTATCCTGCACTTTTCAATGAGTCACATTCAGTGTGAGCAGCCAAACATGATGGCAGACTGCCACAGATCACTTCTGAGGAAAGAGGAGGCGTTCAGCTTCCTCATAGTTTCACACCTGCATGAAGCAGCCTCACCCTGACAGCTTCAAATCACTGTGTCAGCTGATCACTTGCTGTCCTGTGATTGGCTGAGCTTCAGGCCTTCTCTCAGTCAAACTGGAAACAGGGATTGAGACAGTGTGAGGGTTTGTGGAGTGCCACAGTGCTGTAATGAATACTGTAGTGGAAGAAGTTCTTTCACACTCTTCATCCTGGAGCTGCTTTATGTCCATGATCTGCATGGAAACTGGATGGATTGACTGCAAAGTTCTGTTTAGAAGGATCAGCTGGTCTTTTTTCTCGTAATTCTTACCTACATGGCACAGCTGATGTTTCTGTGTTACCCTGTTAAGATCCATCCTCAGTCAGAAATGTGTTCCACTGAGAACCTTCTGGTCCATGTTCTATCATGTTCTACAGCTGCAGTGTTTCTCCACTCACAGCTGGATATGCTGCAAAAACAATGAGTCTTTGACTGCTTATCCTTTCCCAGCTACCACAGGGAGAGAGGCAGGGTACACCCTTTCTAGGTTGCCAGCCTGACGCTGGGCTAACACAGAGACAGACAACCGTTCACACTCAGACCTAAGGGCAATTTAGAATTCAGCAATTAACCTAAGGGAAAGATAAAATACAAGCATTAAAAAGATCATAGCCTTAAACAGATTTGTTTACTCAGTTTTCTTTTTTCACTTTTTGCTTTTCAGTTTAAATCCTGTTTTCTTTGACTGTGTGTGAGAGGGGCTGAGAGGCGGGGCTTCTCTGCTGAGTCTTGAATGTCATTTGCATATAATCTGCATCCCACTGACACTAACATCTGCAAGTGATAACAAGACAAAGCAAATTAAAACCCTCACATAAACTCCAAACATCAGTTAAGATGAGCAGCTAGTTTCATCAGCGGGATACAAGTATGATAAAGGTAACATAAAGAGAGAGGACACATCTCATTAGAGTCCCTTTATTAAACTGTATTAATTATTTAAAGGTATAAATCAGTTGGAGCACAGAGAGGAGGGGTCAGGATCTCCTGAGCTGTCACAGACTCAGTTTGACAGACTGATTATTTCTGCCATGGATGTTTATCATAAAGAGTGAGTGAGACCTCTCTGAACATTAATGACTATGAAACCATGGTAACAGCGATCATATCCATTAATTACTGTGTGGTTAAACTTCCTGTCAGATACACGCTGTTGTCTCTGCCTCTGGTCTGTTTAAAGGACCAGTTCATCCAGATTAACCACAGCTGACTGTATCCTGAACACAGAGACGGTTTCATGTGTGTCCTTGTTTTACTGCTTAATTTTACACTGACCATAACAGAGTGGAGCAACAAACTAATGTAAAAGTTTTCAGTTCAGCTCTATTAACAAATACGAACAGAGGATCTCATTGTGAACTGAGGGCAGGGTGTAGCTGAAGGGTCTGTGGAGCTGCTACTTTACTCCACGGTAGTTTCATGTCATCTATAGCGGAACAAACAGTAGCAAATAAATCCTCTTGTTTGGTTCTTAAGGCTCTGGGGGTCAAGTATCTCTTCACTCACGTTCATTTCATTGTCCACTCCTCTCAAAAAATTAATATTATTGAGCAATGTCTGTGAAGGTTCTCAGTCACCCAGGCCATCGTAGTCTAAGGAGCTTGGAAAGAAAAATGAAGACGTTTCACCTCTCATCCGAGAAGCTTCTTCAGTTCTAAGGTCAAATGGTGGAAAGTCCCAGATTTAAACCCAGTGGGAGTTTCCCCCCAAAGAGGGACAAAGGACCCCCTGATGATCCTCTACCTAATCACATGAGCCAAGGTGTGAAAGCGGGTGTGGGTCACAATCAGCCAGGGTTTTGAGCTCATTGTGAAACCTGGCCCCACCCTATCATGTGATTTCCTGAGGTCAGATGGCCCAGGATGTGAGTGGGCGTCTGGGAAGGCCCACTCACATCCTGGGCCATCTGATCTCAGGAAATCATGAGGTAGGAAACTATTTTGTGCAACTTTTTTGTATTTACAGTTTTGAGGGATAAGCCTCTTAAATTTCTCTAACTAGAAATATATGTTAAAAAAACAAAAACAATTTTCAATTTTTTTGTAGTTTATTGCACTTTTTTGCAATTTATGTAATTACTATGCACTTAATGCAGACATATTATTAAAATTTGGGCTATAAGGGTTGTATTGATGTATAGCAACTTGAAATGCTCCCAAAAATGGCTCCACAGCATGTAAAAATATAATATAAGCTCTGGCGGACTTGGGTCTATGGTAAGTCTTAAAGGGTTAATATTTCTTGAAAATAGCCACAGTCTCTTGGCAGATTAGGCCGACACAGTTGTTTTGTATTTCAGTGAAAAAGTACAACAATTTCCACATATCCTGGAAGTGACAGCCCTCGCTGCCAGCTTTCCTTTTTTTAGTTACACTTGCCATTTTAGAAATGGGCTTAAAAAGGATAAGCACAAGGGTCACGCCTAGATAGTGTGGCTATAAGTCTACTGCCAACTTCAGGTGAAATATAAAATAGCGTTATTGTAAGTCTGTATTTTATATCGTAATCAACAGTGCTGAGGTATGGAATGCCAGGACTGCCATAATGAATTAATTAAATACACCATTAAATAATTAATTAAATGTGGCAATAATTAATTACAATTGGAATTAATTAATTAAATAAATAGTTATGACTGTCACAGTGAACTCTTCAGAGGGAGCAGAAAACCTTCAGGTCCTCCAAAACATTTAACAAAGATGAAGATACAGCAGAGTTTAAAGGAAGTGCTTAGAAAATAAAGACCAGGAAGAGTCACATTTTCCAACATTTTCTGTAAACTCAGTAAAATGCACCAAACTGAGGCTGGTTCATGAACACAGACACACTCAGTTTAATCTGTCAGGTGTTCACAGATTAAATGTTCAGATTTAATAAATAAATGCATTCAATTTGAGTGTCTGACTGTAAAACTGGTCTCTGTGTCCTGCTGATAAATGTGGGCTCTGAGATAAACACACTGCATGCAGATAATTTGTGTTTATGTGTCCTCAGTTTCCCAGCATGCCCCGGCTGTGGTGGTGGAGGTGAATGAGGGGGAAAGATCTGTCCTGCTTCCCTGTCAGTACTCAGGTTTTATACCTGATGACCTCACAGTGATGTGGACTCGCTCTGATCTTGATCCCAAATCTGTCCATCTACGACGAGAAGGAGACGATCTTACAGGGCAAAACCAGCGTTACAGCGGGCGCACATCAATGAGGTCTGATGCTCTGGACACTTTAGACTTCAGCCTCACTCTGAGAAAACCAACAAAGACTGACAGTGGCAGCTACACCTGCTCCATCAGCGATGAGAGAGAAGAACTGCGACTGAGAGATATACATCTGCAGGTCAAAGGTCAGTCAGAACTCTGGGTGGGTTAGAGACTCCACATGGAGCCTGTTATCTATGTGACATCTCAGAGTAAGAGGTCAAACTGAAGTTTTGTAAATTGTTGTGACTAACCTGAAAAACCAGCAGCAACATGTAGCTCAGAGCTAACCTCAGTGCAAACAGGATGTCTCTGCTACAACAGCTGCAGTCTTTACTGCATGTGCAGGGTTACACTCGCAACATTTACACACTGTACACAGTGGAGAGCATGAGCTCTCTAAGCCTCACTGCAGCTCACAGAGCAGCAGGAAGTGTCCTGATGTTGTACAGACTCAGACTGGAGGAGCTGCTATGAAACGCAGACAGAGCAGAGATGGTTCATCATGTTTCATCCAGCTGGTCCTGATGTCACTGAGACTCTCAGGTTAATAACTGCTGTTAGGATATGTAGTGCAAATCATAGTGGGGTTCAGGTAACAGCGAGGGGACTGCAGAGTTAATGGCATAAAACTGTAGGACTGATGTTTATATTTTGATATTGTTCTGCTTAAGTTTTTATCTGTTACATTTATCAACCATCATCTCAGACAGCTGCTGCCTGACGGAAACACTTGAAATAGTTTCGATAGACTTTCCTGTAAGTTCATTATACACAAACAAAGCATTTACTCATTTGAGAGACATTTGTAAAAAACTAAATAGAAAGCATCTGTTTCAGTGGACTGGCTGTCCCAGAGAAAGATCCAGTGACTATTTTATGAAACCATTCAAGAGTAAAAGCAAAAGATCCCAGACAGCCTCTCTACTTCTAAGGTTAGACTCCAAACTTTCCTTTTTTGATAGAGATTATAGTTTTTACGCTTATAGGGCTATAGATAGAAACAATATCAATTTGGCCAATGGTAGAGATTTTGACTATAGCTCAATGGCAACTAAAGAGTCAAGTATAAGTCAATTAAGTACCGTATCTACATTTCTTTCATGTATGCTGTCCAATAGAGGCTGAACCGTTTGAAGTCCGGCATCACTTGTGTCACTGCTCTGACTGCCGGTGGTTGAGACAGAAAATGTATCTGTTAGACTTGGAGAGGAGGACTCTTCCACATGTTGCTTCAGGACAGTCAAATCTGAGGGTGACAAATAAAAATATTACAATATAAGGTATCTACAATCAAAAACACAACACAACAAAGATACCATTTATGCACACAGGGCCAGTAAACTGCACGCTTTGATTAAAGTATACTTTCTCCCAGGAGAACAGATGGTTATTTTGTATTTTAATATGGTAATATACAATTTACATACCACAAGGTGTGAGTGTCACATAGTGTGTTAGGTGTGAGCAGTCGCGCAGCTTCTTGGATGATTGTGTTTCCAGGATGTCTGAAATGCATGTGATAAATCCAACTTACTGTTGTTACCACAGGATATTAGACAAATTAAAAATGTTTATTTAAGAGTAACTGTACAAATCAAATCCTTCAAAATCTATCAGAGCATATTTACTTACCTTCAGCTGTATAGATGACAAAACACACCTCTTTGCCTGCTGCAAGTTCAGGAAAGACATCCTCATCCACCTCTATACCCTGCTCATCCGTGACTTTCAGTGCTGCATTTTCTGGTATGAGAAACTTCTGCTGCACTGAAGTAAAATCATCACTCAGTTACTAACAACATTATCATTTCCTCTTTAATGACTTAGTACAAACCATAACTTACCTGCTCTCACAAAATCTGTGAAGCTGACTTCTTCCAATTTTGCATATTTCTTTGTCTCTCTGTGTTTTACTTTTATCAACATCTTGGCCACCCACGAAAAAAAATACCTTTACTAATGTGAAACACAACACAAGAAGAAGAGGTTGTATATGGTAACTTTATGTAAACTGTGTATAACTTAATCAATAAACACTTTCTTACATTGAGCTAGCCTGTCCACACTAAATATTGCTTAAAATCTATTTAGCTAGGCTGGTTTAGCAGACTATGTGACCGCATGTTTGCTGTGTCCTTGTCTTTACAGTTCTGGAGACAGGGTTGTGTGCATGTCTCAGTGTGCAGCAGGACTAACTAACTGATGTTAATGGTACCTCAACATCTCATCAGTGCAGGCTGCACCTCTCGTTGGTTAAATACGGCCATTACCATGAGTCTAAACAGAATATTACTGTAGTTAGCTAACGTTAAATTAAACGTTGGTGTTAAAATTAAGAAATAGAAATAAACGTTTTCATTGACAACATGAAATGTGTATCTTAAAATACAGTAAGATAAGTTAGTTAGCTAACTTTTGACTAGCTTTAGCCTAGCTGCTATCTCCAAATCAGCACAACATACAGAAAACACATGTAGTGCTAGTTGGTTAACTTTATATTTTACTTGTGCATCCATGTAACTGAATATATATAAATAACATCACTACACTCTCAGAAAATCCCAAAGTAAATAAAGTATTTTTACCTCCTACATGTCGGAGTCCAAGAAAGAAACACAGATAGGCGCGGTAACAGTCGACAGACAAACAACACCAGCAATGTGTTGAATTAGACTCCTTAGCACCCAGTGAATGAACACCTAAATATTACACCGCTTTAGAGTACTCCCCAACACTGACTGTAGTATAAGGTGAAAAATAAACTCCAGGATATTTAACTCCAGAGATTTGCTGTGTAGATACTCAGCCGTGCTTCAGTTACCATCAGTGTGACTGCTGCTGCTTCTACACCTGATACTGTGGTTTATTGTCCTTTCAGACCACCAGGTGGAGGTGGAGGAAGGCTCAGAGTCTGTCATTCTGCCCTGCAAAACTACAGCTGACCTGCCTCAGGACACCAGAGTGGAGTGGACTCACTCTGACCCTGAACTGATGGTGGTTCATGTGTATCCAAACAAAAGTAACCACCTGGATGACCAGGACAGTTTTTACAGAGACCGAACAAAGATGAACGAAGACCTGCTGAGAACTGGAGACCTCAGTCTGACCCTGAAAAACCCCACAAAGAGAGACAGTGGAGGATACATCTGCACCATCTACAGGGACAAAGACATCCTGAGACACAAAGTAGTGCTGCAGGTCAAAGGTCAGAGATGTAGAAAAACACCAGGTGTTAGTGGAGGAAATTGAGGTCAATGTTCAGCAGTCATGTTGATATCGTTTTATGTTTCTCCACAGAACCATTTCCATCCTGGGCCACAGCTCTCCTGGTTCTCCTGGTTCTTCTTGTGGTTTCTGGAGGTCTTCTATATTGTTTCTGTCACTATTTCATGTCAGGTGAGTGTCTCCTACTACACTACCCATAATGCCGATGGTCAGCAGGTGTCCTCTGGTGGCTCCTTGACTGTGGCTCACACAAACTTGTTCCAGAAGCTGAAAGAGTTGAGAGTTACAAACAGCTGATACAGAGAGCTGAAGAGAAACTTCCAGGTTTGTTCCAGAAGTCAGAAAACCTCCTTCAGACTCAGTCATTGATCAGTGAAACAGCTCCACAACATGACTTTACTAAACAGTGTGTGTGCTTCACTGCATTGATCTGACACAGAGGCTGCATGTGTACTTTATTTATGCACGTAAAAGTCTCACTGGGATTAAAATCTCTTTTACAAGAGAGACCAGCGGAGGGCAGCAGAAGTTACAATGAAAACAACCAATACAACTGAACAGAAACGTGAATAATATATAATAACTTTACATTATGTTGTAGAAAACCAAGTATAATGTCAGCAGAAATGGTGACCTTTCTGTGGAAGTCCACGCCAAAGTTTTCTATGTGAAGGAAACTCCTCATTTACACAAACAAACTGGAATCTATCAGATGTGATTCAAACCACTGCAGTAAATTTCCTTTAATAACTCTGGTGTGTTTGCAGTAAACTGTTGTGGTCTACACTGAGGTCTAACAGGACAAGCACAGGAATAAGTCCTCTGTAACAGGTCATAAGGAGAACATTAGTAACCTTCACTACAGCTCATGTTGTGCTTTGTTGTCCTCTCAGTCCCCCAGGTGGAGGTGGATTCAGGGGTGGAGTCTGTCCAGCTGATCTGTAAAGCCAAGGTTCACCTGCCTGAAGATGCTGAGGTGGGGTGGACGGACAGTTTACACAGGAAGGTCCACGTGTATGAGAACGGCTCTGACCAGCCTGAAGAACAGCACCAGGCTTACAGAGACCGAACGAAGATGAATGAAGACCTGCTGAAAACTGGAGACCTCAGTCTGACCCTGAAACAGCCCACAGATGGAGACACGAACACCTACACCTGCACCGTCTACAGCAGGGAGGGAAAAGTCCTGATGAAGAGAAAGGTGGAGCTGAAAGTCAGAGGTCAGTGCTGTACAACTGAATAGAAGACACGACACATTTATGTGTTATGTCTTAAACACGTTTTAAACATAAACGATCAAACATCTGAATCTTCTGTTAAAACCAGTGGAGCTTAAAATGGGAGAGAAAGGTCAGTAACCAGATAACACACAGGAGGACTAGTTTATTCAGACTGGGTTTGGGGCCCTGCTGTGGTCATTTTGTATTTGTACAGTAACAATATACAGGTATTACACACAGCCACCCCCGCTCTCCTTTATATAAGTGAACAGTAAACTTTAAAGATGATGGAATCTGCAGAGGAGATTATGCTGCTTCTGGCATGATGTGATTTACTCAGCACAACTCTGTCACTTTTCTCATAAAAATTAATTATAACTGGTAATTAACATCACGATTGCTTCAAGATGCAAATGTGACAAGGGCACTCTCATAAATGAATCACAGTTAGACTCAGAGTCTCAAAATACAGACTTTTACTATTCCAGGGAATAAGTTCATTCTGCTGCTCTGACAGAAACTCCTCCTCTTTCACTCAGTCCCCCAGGTGGAGGTGGATCCAGGGGTGGAGTCTGTCCAGCTGCCCTTCAACACAATTCACCTGCCTAAAGATGCTAAAGTGGAGTGGAAGGACAAAGACAACAAAAAGGTCCACGTGTATGAGAACGGCTCTGACCAGCCTGAAGAACAGCACCAGGCTTACAGAGGACGAACTAAAATGCAGAGAAACCTGCTGAAAACTGGAGACCTCAGTCTGACCCTGAAACACCCCACAGACTGGGACACAAAGACCTACAGATGCACCGTCTACAACAGGTGGAAGATGATCCTAATAAAGGCTCAAGTTAAGCTGAAAGTCAGAGGTTAGTGCCAACAGGATCAAGAGGGGAAGATGTTGTTAGGTTGAAATAATAATGGATTGCATTTATATAGCGCTTTTCTAGGCACCCAAAGCACTTTATAATACCACTATTCATTCACTCTCACATTCACACACTGGTGGAGGCAGCTACAGTTGTAGCCACAGCTGCCCTGGGGCAGACTGACAGAAGCGAGGCTGCCATATCGTTAAATGTTGTCATTGTTTTAATTAAATTTGTAAACTGTGCCTTAAACTGCATGGTTAGATATTCAGGTAATGTCTTCATTTAATCCAGTAACAAACTAAAGGTTCCAGGTTTGAGCTTCTTGAAGTCCTGTTATTAAGTCTGTTCATCATTTTCATCCATTTGATAACTTCTACCAACAACAACCAATTATTTTCAAGCTGAGAGATTTAGTGTGAAAACCAGAAGCAGGAAATGATGCTGTGCAGTATATTTGTGGAAAACAATGATGAGGCTAAAGTCAAGATCACACACACGTAAAAATAAACACAACATTTGTGTGTAAACACAGCAGGTGGAACATTTATTTGATGCTTTAGCTGCTACTTGTGATACTAAATGTTTGCAGTCGTGCTTCATGGTTACTGAACGTAAAACAACACAAACCCTGCTGATTGTTGGTTTGTGTGTTATTTGTGTTGTGTTCAGGTGACTATAGAAAGACTAATGACACAAATATTATGGATGGACACGTTTCCTGGGCTGCTTCAGGTTTTCCATACAAACACTTGATGTTTGGTAGTTCCAGGTCCAACATGGTGCATGGATATATCCAGCGTCCCTCTTCTGCACGTTTGCTGTTCATCAGTCTCAGCCTTCCTCTCTGTCTTTGTCCTGTAGACTCCTCAGCCTGAGCTGTCCCTGTCACCCACTCATTTCCATCCTTTCTATTCTGCTCACTTGTTCAAATCTTCTACTCTGCCACCTCCAGGTCGCCTCCTGTCGTTGTGTCATGTCTCCACCATCACCACCTCCACTCCTTCATCTTCACTGTCGTGTCTCCAGCTTCTTCACACACACTCTTCTCTTCAGAGCATACCTCCACCTGTCCAGGCTCTCTTCCACCCACCTGCTTCCTGCTCTCACTACAGATCACAATGTCCTCAGCAAACAGAGCTGCTGAGACTCCTGCCTGAGCTCATCTGCCAGCCTGTCCATCAGCACTGCTAACAAGAAGGGCTCAGAGTGGATTTCTGATGTAATCCCAGCCCCAGCAGGAACCCATCTTTCCCTGCTGCTGCAAACCTTCCCACTGTCTCTCTGTCCTCATACATGTACTGCACCAACCATTGTTTGCATGCACACAGAAACAGTGCAGCTCCTCCTGACCTTCTCTGCACATCTGAAGTGCTTGTTCTTGTCATGAAGCTGCTGCTCACACGTCACTCTTCCAGCTTCTCAACACACTCTTTCCATGTCAGCACATTTCCACCTCTATCTGTCATCACACTAACCTGCTGTAATCCTTTCAGCTGGAGCTTCTTTGTAGACACGTCCCTACATTGCAGCCTGATTACAATGCAGACAGTCGGCTACAGTGTGGCTGGATTTCCTTTCTTAGCGTGCTTTGCTGTAAAATACCAGGATGTTAGGCTAAGGCTGAGTCGCTCCATAATATGAGCCGCGGCCCGGAAAGTTCAAAGATGGAATATTGTTTGTTGTTCTGAGATTTCCCATGAAATAACCCAGCACTTAAAATGACTGAGCTGTACTTAAATGTACTGACAGTGTAATTATTTTATTCTTCCTGTACAAACCTGCTTGTTACACAAACTTACAGGTAACTACAGGCTGCTTGAGCCTTATTTGCAGCTGGTGTTATAAAGTGTTACTGAAACAGCTGCTGACCAAAGTGATGCACATTTAAAGGAGTCAAAGTCCTGAAATAATCCAACAGATTAAAACAAACATAAGATGAGAAACCATGAGTGAAACAAACAGCATGGTGGTGCTGATCATTGTTGCCTCACAGCAACAAGTTCCTGAGGTCATTTCCACCACCTGAGTGGGGCCTTTCCCCCCACACTCCTCTCTGTGTGCTGTGAGTGTCTCTCTGTGTTAGCTGGGATAAGGAGAAGAGGAAGAGGATGGAGGGTGTTGAAGGTCTCTAATGTTGCGTGGGTCTTTGTTCCACAGTTTAGGAGCAGCTGCAAAGCCCTGATCTCCTCTGTGTTTGAACCTGATCTGGAGACAGTGAGAACCAATAACTGAGGGCAAAATAAGGACACTGAGACTAAAAGCAGTCTACAGGGTTATGTTACAAACACCAAAGCATGAAGCACTGGTGCAGCTGACTCACACAGACTCTCCTCCACACTGTCCTCAGTTATAAAGTGCTTTACAAACACAAACATTATGACTAACAGCTGGATTTTCCTGTTTCAGTGCAGCGAACTAACAACGAGCCAACAAGGCCTCACGTGACATCAGTCAGTGAGAGTTTCACTGTTGCAGCAGCTCTGTTCACTCACACTTATTAATATTAATGCTCATTACAAATGTTACAGCAGCTGATGCACAAATCTTTGTCTGTGTTAATAAAGTTGGATCAGTTCAAACAGTTTGTTGCTCTGCTTGAAAGCAGCAGTTTTTCTAATGCACCACCTTCATGTTTCCTTCATATTTGAATCCCCCTGTAGATGCTGACAGGTAACCATGTCACACAGAGCTCAAGCCTTTGAATCCAGCTGTGACTGTTGATTTTCTATTGAATGGACTTTTTCAAATCCAGCTGTAGGCCTGTGTTTGTGAGCTCATTAACAGCTGTTTGTTTAGAGAGACGTGGTCCTCACAGGACAGCCACTACAAACATATGATTTTATAGAATATGATGCATTACTGCAGATTCAACACAATAGAAAGGATTTGAAATGAGCTCAGCCTTAAACATGTGCAGCAGTAATATTGATCCACAGACACTGATGGGAACATTTTTCTGCACAATAAGTACTTTGACTTTTCATACTTTATGTACAATTTGCCAGTACTGCAGTTTAGTGTGTAGTGAGGTGTTTTCATGGTGTTTTCTTGGTGCTTTTACTAAAGGAAGGCTTCTATCAAATTCTTCCACATGTTGTCAAACTGAGCTGTGTGATGAAGTGAGTGTGACAGAAACACTCAGACTGTGTTTCTCTGCTTCATCAAGTCAAATCTGGTCCTCAGAGACTGAATAAAGTCCTGTCCCACTAACAGCAGCTCCAACAGTCTGTTCACTGCTTTCTTCCTGTCAGTCTTCATCTTTCTGCTGCGTCTCCTCTTCACACTGACCACTTTCTATCTAACAGTGAGCTCCCAGTGAAGCAGCAGCATTCAGCCTGTTAGAGTCAACACAAATGTCTCCATCCAAGCTCATGTTGTGCTTTGTTGTCCTCTCAGTGCCCCAGGTGGAGGTGGATTCAGGGGTGGAGTCTGTCCAGCTGCCCTTCAACACCACACTTCACCTGCCTGAAGACGCTAAAGTGGAGTGGATGGACAGTTCATACACAAAGGTCCACGTGTATGAGAACGGCTCTGACCAGCCTGAAGAACAGCACCAGGCTTACAGAGACCGAACGAAGATGAATGAAGACCTGCTGAAAACTGGAGACCTCAGTCTGACCCTGAAACACCCCACAGATGGAGACAATGAAGTCTACACCTGCACCGTCTACAGCAGCGAGGGAAACATCCTGCTGAAGAAACAAGTGGAGCTGAAAGTCAGAGGTCAGTGCTGTAGATACAGGGCAAAGGTCAGAGGTCATGCAGGAGTTTATTCTCTAGAAGCTTTTAGTTTGAATCTATTTTCAGTTCATTCAAATCTGAGAGACACTCAGAGACAGAAGCAGCTGTATGGAAGCGTTCTACAGGACGGCTGACACAAAGCTGATGTTACTGATGTCTCCTAGATAGATCTCATGGACCAAAGGCTCTCTGTGTCATCTCGGCTCCAGCTGAACTAAACTGAGAGTGAATTTGGGCTTTCAGGGAGGGGTGAAAGCAGAGCGCTGTAAAGGAAAGGGCTGTGATTGGTTCAGAACACGTCAATGAGAAGAAAGGAAAGCTTCAGAGCAACATGAATGAAACAAAGTGTTTTGATGACGACTGAAAGCCAAAACTGTCCCTGAAATCAGAATCCAGTTCATCTCCAGCCCCGTCAGCAGTTCCAGCTGCAGTGCTGTTACAATAATAGTCATCACTTCTAGTTTCACAGCAGCAAACTGGGAACATTCAGCGTCTCAAAGATTGACCTGTTAGCACCTGCAGACATTGTTGAGCTGGCTCTGCTGATCTTGTCTTCATTTCTCCACTATTTGGAGAAGCTTCAGCAGGATCCACAGTCAGAGTCAAAGTGGAGTTCTAGCATGGACGTGACGCTTCAAGAAGCTTCAGACAGACAGTGTTCTCCAAAAGTTCTGCTCTAAAAGGAAACTTTGAGCTGGCTCTGTGATTGTTGTAGTCAGAAGGATGGAGGCTGGATCTTTGATGAGTGCTTGCACACAGGCTGTCTTTAAGTATTCTGGGACACAGCCAGAGGACAGACGAGTGTTCATTATTGGAAGCAGCCGAGGGGCAGGGACATCCCAAACTTCACTCAGGAACTTTGGAGGAATCATATCTACACAGCTTGATGAGCGTTTCAGTTGTGCCACAGTCCTTCAAAGCTCCTCCACAGAGACTGGCACAAAAGAAGATCAGATATGGTGGCTGGGGTCGGGGACATCAAGAAAAGAATCAGGAGCTGCTGTTTTGGATTTCCTCTCATTCATTTGATGCTTCAGAAAGTTTAGAAAGTGAAGACGTTCCTCACTCGATGCCGTAATCTGATGAAAACTTGCAGGATTTCAAAGACGCTCCACTGAGCTCCAAAGAGCTCCAAAGAGCTCTGGGCTGTGCTTATTAGAATGAATTAACGGAGAGAAATAGCCGGCCCTCGCCTCCTTCACCTGTTCATTGAAAGCAGTCGTTTATGCTTTCATCTCTTGATGACGCAGCTGAAGATTCACCTTCTTCCGTCTCCTTTCTGCCCTCCAGCATTGTCTTTTCAGACTGTGAATGTCTTTGTGGATCCAGGGCAGCGAGCGAGCACCACGTTTAGTCCTGATCTTAAAGGTGCAGTTGAATCTAAAGTGGATGTACAAAGGAGGTTCAGATCATTCAGTGTTTGTGTGTGTGAGGGAGGAGGAACACCAGTGGTGGTAGAAACACTGATGAACATGTTTCTCCTGCTTCCTCATGAAAAGAGCGTCAGCGTACTGACACGGCTGCTTTTGCCTGATCACTTGGAAAAATGATCTCAAACAGAATCCATCAATGATCAGAGAGAAACACATCAGCTCAAAGCCTGGAGTTCATACTGAAGCCCACAGTTATATGTAGGCCAACAACACGCTGTTTGAAACCAATGAATTTACTGTACTGAGGAACTCAAATGAGTCAGTAAGATCATCAACATGGATCTTAAAATCAGCAGCTCAGATCATGTGATCACACATAAGAACCATGGAGCAGGAAACATCTGAGAGTTCAGCTCCAACTCTGATGGAGTCTTAGGAGGGCGGAGATACCTGCACAGATAGCAGCTGTTTCACACTTTAACAAGCAGCACCTCCAAACTACACCCTTCATCCACCTTAATAGGGGAGCATTTGAAGCCAAAGCTCCACCCACCCAGCCACTTTCTCTGGGCTGACTGAAACAATCATATGTGGGGTCAGAGTTCACAGACTAGACAGTCCTCTCCAGATTTCATCCTGTTTCTGTTCAAAACATCAAATCAAGCTGATGGGAAGTTGTAGAATCCTTCAGAATAAAAGCCTGACTATTCAGAGCTCCAACATTAAGAAGAGCAAAGTGAACCAAGGTGGGTGGAGGCAGCAGAGAAACTGTAGGGTGGAGCTGAATGCTTCATCAGTGAGATGATGCAGCAGATTTCCTCCACCTTGCACAAACTGTCCTGTTAGTTATTATGACTGGAACATCCAAAATGTCTCCAGAGGCTCCGAGTCCAGCTGAACATGTATTAGTGTTTAGAGTGGAACTGAGGTGATAGGGACTAGGACCTGGGGGACGTCAGTCAGTGACGGAGCGGTCAGCAGGTGTGGGCAGGTGTGGACAGGTACTTGATGGACTGTTTCCTGCTGGACTCCATATGATATGTTAGCAGAGAGGATCTGGCTCCTGATTGGTTGAAGTGGAGCCCGTCTGCTGCAGAAAGATGCCTCCTGTCCCAGAAAACATTGAAGTTGTCTCTAAAGCCCAGGCTGTGGGAGTCACACACAGAGGAGAGCCAGGTGTGGAGGCCGAGCAGCCGCCCAAACGCCCCACGGCCACAGGTGGGAGTGGGGCCGCAGATACAAACACTACGGTGGGCTTGTTTCACAGCCTCACAAAGACACACAAAGTCCAGTTTGAGGAAGTGGGAGCGCTGTTTGGAGTCCGGTTGGTGCCCATGTGGATAAGGATGGTGTCGGCCTCCGGACGGGATCGTATTCTGCCAGGAAACTTGTCTAAAACGTCCCAGAGCGTCGGGCCGGGAAAAGACAGAGCGCACGCCTCCTTTATTGTGAAATTCCTCACCATGGTAACTGAACACATCAGCTGGTCTGCAGCAGGTCATGTTCAGAGTTTGAGGCTCAAATTGTCCCATTTTCACTGATTGTTTCCCGACGACATGCTTCACGTGTGATATGGATCCTCTGCTGAAGGAATCTGCTTTCTATCCACAACCTGTTGATCCGTGTCTGACTAACAGCAGCGCAGGAAGCCCTGCAGTTACAGAGAAACTGTCTGAGTCGCATTGTTGCTGCAGTTTACCTGCAACTGCTGTGAAGAAAAAGTCTCACTGTGTTTGTGTTTGGTCCTAATCTGCTGCCTGTCTGTTTGACATGCTGGATTTCCAGCTGATCGATGACAGATTAGAAACTGATCAGTCTATTGATCACACAATATTCCATCAATAGAACTGATTTGACTTTGATTTGTGTAACAAAGTGATTTCTGATCCTTCATGATCAGAATCAGAAACAGAATCAGAATCGTGTTTATTGGCCAAGTATATGTGCAGACACATACAGGGAATTTGGTTCCGGTAGATGGTGGCTCTCAAGCACAGCAATGTAAATCTCTCTCTCACACACACACACACACACACACACACACACACACACACACACACACACACACACACACACACACACACACAAGTGTCTATATATACACATTACACATACATACACAAAGCTGTGTAAACCAACTATAAATAACTAATCTAAACTTATATACATAAAATACAGAAATGGATGAGGTGGAATGAATACTACAGAATGTACAAAAGGTGCAGTTGCAGTCTGGCAGTGGGAGCAGTGTGACAGGTCAACTGTTAAGAAGGGAGATGGCGAGGGGAAAGAAACTGTTCCTGTGTCGGGTGGTCCTGGTCTGCAGGCTTCTGTACCGTCTGCCAGAGGGCAGCAGATCAAAAAGTCTGTGTGCAGGGTGTGAGGGGTCTGTGATGATTTTCCCTGCCCGTTTCCTGGTTCTTGAAAGGTACAGATCCTGGATGGAGGGCAGGAGGGTGCCGATGATCCTTTCTGCTGCCCGTACAGTCCGCTGCAGTCTGCTCCTGTCCTGTTTAGTGGCTGCTCCATACCAGACTGTGATGGAGGAGCACAGGACAGACTCAATGACCGCAGTGTAGAACTGGATCAGCAGCTCCTGTGGAAGACTGTACTTCCCCAGTTGTCTCAGGAAGTACATCCTCTGCTGGGTCTTTTTGAGGATGGAGTTGATGTTGGTCTCCCACTTCTGGTCCTGGGAGATGGTTGTACCCAGGAACTTGAAGGTCTTCACAGTTGACACAGGGCTGTCTGATATGGTGAGGGGGAGCAGAGTTGAGGGATGTCTCCTGAAGTCCACTGTCATCTCTACAGTCTTAAGAGTGTTCAGCTCCAGATTGTGCTGACTGCACCAGAGTACCAGCCGCTCAACTTCCTGCCGGTATGCAGACTCATCACCATCTTGAATGAGGCCAATGACAGTGGTGTCATCTGCAAACTTTAGGAGTTTAACAGCCGAGTTCTTGGAGGTGCAGTCGTTAGTGTAGAGGGAGAACCGTAGTGGTGAGAGGACACATCCTTGAGGGGCACCAATACTGAGGGACCGGGTTTCAGAGGTGATCTCCCCCAGCCTCACTTGTTGCTTTCTGTCTGTCAGGAAGCTGGTGATCCACTGACAGGTAGCTGGTGACACGCTGAGCTGGGAGAGTTTGGAGGAAAGAAGTTCAGGCACAATGGTGTTAAAAGCCGAACTAAAGTCCACAAACAGGACCCTGGCATAAGTTCCCGGGCGGTCAAGGTGTTGCAGGATGTAATGCAGCCCCATGTTCACTGCATCATCCACCGACCTGTTTGCCCGGTAGGCAAACTGCAGAGGGTCCAGCTGGTGGCCTGTAATGTCTTTCAGATGGGCTAACACCGGTCGTTCGAAGGATTTCATGACCACAGACGTCAAGGCGACAGGTCTGTAGTCATTCAGTCCTGTGATGGTGGGTTTCTTGGGGACAGGGATGATGGTGGAGCGTTTGAAGCAGGAGGGAACTTCACACAGCTCCAGGGATCTGTTGAAGATGCGAGTAAAGATGGGAGCCAGCTGTTCAGCACAGGTTTTGAGGCAGGAGGGTGAGACGCCGTCTGGTCCGGGGGCTTTCCTGGGCTTCTGTTTCTGGAATAGTCGGCTCACATCCTGAGTGTGTATTCTGAGTTTCAGGGAGGAGGAAAGGGGGGTGAGAGATGTGGTGGAGGTCGTTGAGTCTGGATTGGGGAGGGTGGGGGTGGTCGTTGAGTCTTGATTGGGGAGGGGCAGGGTGAAGGGGGGAGAGGTGGAAGGTGTGTTGGGGGTCAGTGTCTGAAGCAATGTCCCTGGGGAGGGTGGGGCGTGGGAGTCTGTCCGTCTCAAACCTGCAATAGCAAGTGTTTAACTCGTTGGCCAGGTCTTTGTTTGCTTCAATAGTGGGTGGGGGGCGTCTGTAGCTGGTGATTTCCTGCAGGCCCCTCCACACTGACGCAGGGTCGTTGGCTGAGAGCCGTTCTTCCAGCTTCTGGGAGTAGATCCTTTTAGCTGCTTTGATCTCCTTGGTCAGTGTGTTCCTGGCTTGCTTGTACAGGACCCTGTCACCACTTCTGTAGGCGTCCTCCTTGGCCTTGCGAAGATGTTGGAGTTTAGGAGTGAACCATGGTGTATTGTTGTTGTATGTGCAAAAGGTCTTTGTTGGCACACACACGTCTTCACAGAAACTGATGTATGATGTCACAGTGTCCGTGAGCTCATCTAGGTTCTCAGATGCAGCTTCAAAAACAGTCCAATCAGTGGAGTCAAAACAGTCCTGCAGTTCCTGCTTTGCTGCGTTAGTCCACTTCTTCACAGTTTTGACTACAGGCTTGGCACATTTGAGTTTTTGCCTATAAACTGGAATAAGATGGACCATGCAGTGATCAGAATGTCCCAAAGCTGCCCGGGGCACAGAGCGATAGGCATCTTTTAGAGTGGTGTAGCAGTGATCCAGTATGATGTTGTCCCTGGTGGGGCAGTCTATGTGCTGTCTGTATTTAGGGAGTATGATGTGACAGTGTCAGAGCTGAATGCACTTGTAGAGTATCATGTTTTTATGGCTCACATTTAAAGTGTTGCAGCTCTAATGTACAGCTGTCATATTAGAAATAGAAGCAGCTCTGATTTTAGTGCTCAAAGAAATCTATGAAGTGATGAATTCACACATGAACAGTTTTCTGCAGCGTTCCTCTCGGCCTTATTTGCAGCTCCACTCTTGTTTTTGCTCTAATAATTATTTCTCTCCATGAGCTGTTTCTCTGCCTGAAGGAGGCGCCACTCCATCGCTTCATTTAGTGCAGAACAAGAGTCACATGATGCTGCTCTGAACACCAATCACACTTTGTACAGCTCATGTTGTGTTTGTTGTTCTCTCAGTGTGTCAGGTGGAGGTGGAGGAGGGGGCGGAGTCTGTCCAGCTGCCCTTCAGAACCACACAAAACCTGCCTGAAGATACTGAAGTGAAGTGGTGGGAGGTGGGTTCATACAACAAGCTTCACCTGTATAAGAACGGCTCTGACCAGCCTGAAGAACAGCACCAGGTTTACAGAGACCGAACGAAGATGAATGAAGACCTGCTGAAAACTGGAGACCTCAGTCTGACCCTGAAACAGCCCACAGAGAGAAACAGTGGAGAATACAGATGTGGAGTCTGGAGTC
The DNA here is from genome assembly GCF_041146795.1 of Maylandia zebra. NCBI lineage: Eukaryota > Metazoa > Chordata > Actinopteri > Cichliformes > Cichlidae > Maylandia > Maylandia zebra. Next base: position 7,378,886 of record NC_135169.1, on the reverse strand, counting down.
GTGGAGACATCTTCATCTTCTTCACCAGGAGATACAAAACAGTGCAGCTCAAAGTCAGAGGTTTGTATGTCTGCATGGGTGCGTGTGTGTGCGTGTGTGTGTGTGTGTGTGTGTGTGTGTGTGTGTGTGTGTGCGTGTGTGAGTGCGTGTGTGAGTGCGTGTGTGAGTGCGTGTGTGAGTGTGTGTCTGTGTGTGTGTGTGTCTGTGTGTGTGTGTGTGTGTGTGTGTGTGTGTGTCTCTGACTGTCTTGTGTCTCCTCTGCAGGGAGAGTTCAGGTCCAGGATCAAACAGGGGACATCAGGAACAGAAGCAGCTCCATTGATCCGACTCCTCTGATGGCTGATCAATCAGTTTGATCTGTGTGTTCTTTGATTATTGATCAGTGATGTCAGAGTGGAGTCAGTGTGATGTTGTTGTTGTGTGTTTGAGACTTTTAGTGTCCATGAAGGTCTCTGCTGCCGTAGATCCTCTGAACTGTGACAGAGGTCTCACTCTGGAGGAAACTCTCAGCACTTTCCAGCAGCTCCTCCATCATGGAGGACGTTCCCTCACTGTAACAGGTGGAGGAGAGAGGAGAGGAAGCACAGGTGGATCCTCTGAGGAAGAGGAGCGTCCTACAAACCACATGATCACATGACCAGAGGGGCGTGGCCTTCAGTGGTAGTAATAAAGGAACAGTCCACATGTTCCACTTTGAAGGCTCATGTAGTGGCGAATTTCTGTTCCAAGCTTTGAAAAAATAATTCTTCCACTTCTTAATGTGAGCTGTTCAGATTTATGTCTGACTCGTACATACAAACAAAAGATGTCACGGTCAAAAAGTATTTGCTGCTACAGCGCACATTTCCATTGCCATCCTGGCTCACTCTAACCTGCTACCACACATGCGCTGTAATGTTTTCTTACCCGACACAAATTAAACGCGCAGCATTTATTCTCTAACAACATATTATACAAAATCAAACATGTAACATAATAACTGAAACAGTATCAAAAATATTTCTCTATAGATTGGCTCTAACAGCTCATCTCCAACAAAGCAGACCTGTGATCACTTTGACTCAGTATGATGGATCGTTTGGATTTGTCTTTGTTTCTCTGGCTTTTCTTGTGTGTCTGTGTGTCTTTGTATGTTGGATAGAGTCATGTGACCTGCCCAGGGACTACACATGGAAATGAGCAGTTTAGCTCATTATCCTGATGTCCATGAACATGAACACTGTCCCTGTCAAACAAATCCAGATACAAAGATCAGGTCTGCTGAGCATCATCAGCGTGTCAGCTGCTAACTGCATCTTCAAATGAATAAATGTGTCTGATCAGCGGTGATAAGAAGAGAGACGCTGAGCGAGTGACATGACAAAGACCTTCATTTATTTGAATATCAGAGTTTTTAATGAATTACTGCATAAACACTTGAATTACTGTCTGAGCTGCCGCAGTTTCCTGCTGCGTCCACTGGGTGTCAGTAAAGCTGCAGGTTCCTCACCTGGTGTCCCTCAAAGTTAATTCAGGGTGCAGTTTTGGCTCCAACATTTTGAGGACTACACGGTCCATGCTCATTGTTCACTTTATTAGGAACCTATTCCTGCTGTAAAGCTGAAGATTATGTAAAAATATGACGAATGAAAATAAAAAACCTTCTGATCAACTAATGTAGAACAAATCAGTGTATAAGAGACACTCATATCATGCTGATATTCAACCAATACCAACACTGCTGTCAGTACTATTGATCCATGGATCGATACAGCCTGGACCTGAACAAGCTTTATAGAGGAGCTGGTGATCACAGTGAGTGAAGCTGCAGCTACAATGGCAGTGGACAAATAACAGTTGTAAATTTTCACAACACATGAAAGGCAATAACTGTTTGAAAAATGTATTTTTTCCTCCTTCCTCTGATTATTGTTTCATGGATGTTATCAGCTTGCTGTTCTGATGAGTTCACAGCAAACATGAAGCAAAGGTCCTCCTCGTCAGTCGTGCCACTAATGGAATATTCTCTCCGAACAGCCAACAGGACAAGGAGAAGTCCGACCGACAGCTGGAATCAAGTTCCACAAACATCTTTTCACTTCTTACAACTTTGGGGTCCTTAGGGACTAGAAAAGCGCTATACAAATACAGGCCATTTACATCTCTGTCCTCTATTTCTGTTTCTGTGATTCAGCTTCTAATATAATATAATATAATATAATATAATATAATATAATTAGGAGTGGGAATTTAAGGCGGTAATTATGATTAAGTCATTTGAAAAATATAACACGTAAAAGAAAACGCATTTAATGACACTTTGCATTCCAAGCAAAAGGGAACTTTTGACAATGCTAGATGTCCTGGTATACCGATTATGCTGATGCACACATAGGAGCTGCAATAATCTCAGATGAAGTATTGTGAGTCCGATGGGTTTGTTATTTTTTGCACTAAAATGTTCAATGATCACACTGTTTTAGCCTAATGTACAAAATAATGTTGGCTAAGGTTACTCACTTAAAGGTGAAGTTGGTCAAACAACCTTTTATGTTTCTGTGTTATTTTGTAAGAAGAAAAGCTCCAATTTATGTTCAAATTTAATCATTATTATTTAAAGGCAGTATCATTTTTAAAATGTACTTAAAGCACTTAAAATAGCACTTTAAATTCAAATTCAAATTTTTATTTGTCACGTACACAGTCATACACAGTACGATATGTAGTGAAATGCTTGGACAACTGCTCGTGACCTAAAGAAAACAAAAAAAGGAAAAGGCTATGAATAAGATAGGAAATAAATATGAAAAATTAAAAAGTGTAAATTTAACTAGGAAGGAATAAAATATAAATTAAGGTTAAAAATGAAATAACTGTACAACACACTGGGAAAGAATAAGATAAAATATATAAATTAAATTGAAAATAAAATAACTGTACAACAAAATACACAATATAGAACTATATAAGAATGTATGAACAAAATACACAAGAAGTATAAATAAATATATACACAATAACAGCAGCAGTGATTTAAGTGATGAAGTGAAAACAAAGTCCAGAAAGTCCAGTGTGTGTGTAAGAACCATATGTGTGGGTCAGTACTGTGTGGTGGTGTGATTGAGAGACCGTATCGCCTGCGGGAAGAAGCTCCTCCTCAGTCTCTCTGTGTTGGTCTTCAGGGAGCGGAATCGCTTTCCTGACCTCAGCAGAGAGAACAGTCTGTTGTTGAGATGGCTGAGGTCCTTCACGATCTTCCTGGCCTTGGTCCAGCACCGCCTGCTGTAGATTGAGTGCAGGTCAGGGAGCTTGGAGCAGATGGTGCGCTCAGCTGACCGCACAACCCTCTGTAGAGCTCGTCTGTCCTGCATGGTGCTGTTCCCGAACCAGGTTAAGATGTTTCCCGTCAGGATGCTCTCTATGGTGCACGAGTAAAAGTTCCTGAGCACCTTGGAGGGCAGTTGGAAGTCCCTCAAGCGTCTGAGGTGGTAGAGACGCTGTCGGGCCTTTTTCACCACGGTGTTGATGTGACAGGACCATGACAGGTCCTGCGTGATGTGAACTCCGAGGTATTTGAAGCTGTCCACTCTCTCCACTGGGCACTCGTTGATGACGGGGCTCTGGTAGTTCCTCTCCTGCTTAGTGCTGAAGTCCACTATCAGCTCCTTTGTCTTACTGACGTTTAGAAGGAGGTTGTTCCTCTGGCACCAGTTCTCCAGATTCCTAATCTCCTTCAGGTAGGCCGTCTCGTTGTTATCAGAGATCAGGCCCACCACGACGGTGTCGTCAGCAAACTTGATGATGGTGGTGGAGCTGGTAGTGGCCACACAGTCATGTGTACAAAGAGTACAGCAGGGGGCTCAGAACACACCCCTGGGGGGCTCCAGTGCTGAGAGTGGTGGAGGCTGAGACATGTCCGCCCATCCTTACTGCCTGTGGTCTGCCAGTTAGGAAGTTGGAGATCCACTGACACATAGATGAGCTGAGTCCCAGATGCTCCAGCTTGGTGGTGAGTGTGGAGGGAATTATGGTGTTAAATGCAGAGCTGTAGTCTATGAAGAGCATTTTAACATAATTCCCCCTTCTAGTGTCCAAGTGAGTGAGTGATGTGTGGAGGAGATGAGAGATGGCATCGTCTGTGGAACGATTTGGACGGTAAGCGAACTGTAGTGGGTCCAGTGTGTCTGGTAGTGAAGAAATGATGAAGTCTCTGACCAGGCGTTCAAAGCACTTCATCACTACTGAGGTGAGGGCTACAGGGCGATAGTCATTGAGAGAAGCAGGGTGGGGTTTCTTCGGGACAGGAACAATGATGGACTCTTTGAAGCATGTGGGGATCACCGACTAGTTTTAAGTCTGCCTGATTTTGGCCAGAAATATTATTTTTGTTTCTCTGCTTTGAATTGAAATGCCATTTAAATGCTTTGTTTATGGAAATTTTAACAATAACCTACAACACAACCTTCGTGAGCATTATTTGAAGTGGGTTTAATAAACACAAAACAATGTGGAGAGAAATATCCCAGCCAAACACTAGGATGGTCTCTGCCCAACAGCCGCCGCCCTGGCATCTTATATACACACAGCGAAAGAAAGACCTTGTTTTCTGCTTAGCGGTCACCTAGAGATTATCCCTGATAAGCAGAAGGAGTCTCACTATCTGTTTAAGTCTAAGGAGCATGGAAAGAAAAAAGCACCTGGACTTCCTTAAGTCGCTTAAAGACGTTTCACCTCTCATCCAAGAAGCTTCTGCAGTTCTAGGGTCAAATGGTGGAGAGTCAGAGAAAACGGGTGTAGGTCACAACCTTGGCTGATATAATGTAATATGAATGTTTTACATGTGCTGCTGTTGTGTTGATGGTGCAGAGATGCTGCAAAGAGTGTTTGTGATATCGAGCACAAAGATGTCTCTGTGCTTCAAGATTCAAAGTGTTTATTGTTATGTGTCACAAGAGAAAAGGCACTTCTTTGTGCAATGAAATTCTTTCTTTGCTGTCCGCCCACAGATGCCGATTAATATATACACTAGAAATAGAACATATAAATACAAATAGTACAAATAAATAGCTGAAGACAGAAAAGGAGACAAAATATGGAGATTTGAAACAGATGTGTGCAAAAGACCTGTAGCTTAATATGCTGGCTTAATATGTAAGTTGACCTGATGTGCAAAAAAAATTATTATTACTGTTCAGAATGGGTCAGCTGTTCAAGAATCTGATAGCAGTGGGGAAGAAGGAGTTAGTGAGTCTGGATGTTCTGGATTTCACACTTCTAAACCTTCGTCTCGAGGGTGAGGTCCTTAGCGATGTAGACGCCCAGGTACCTAAAGCTGCTCACCCTCTCCACTTCTAGGCCCTGGATAGACAGCGGTGGGTGAGGCCTCCTCTTCTTCCTCATGTCCAGTATCGTCTCCTTTGTCTTGTCAGTGTTGAGGGTGAGGTTGTTGTCCTAACACCATGACACCAGACCGGCCTCCTCTCTCCTATAAGCCGCTTCGTCTCCTCCAGTGATGCGACCAATCACAGCAGTGTCGTCTGCGAACTTCAAAATGATGTTGTCTTTGTTGGAGGTGAAACAGTTGTGGGTGCACACGGTGTAGAGGATGCAACCTTGTTGGACACCAGTGTTTGTAATAATGCTGGCTGAAGTCCTGTTGCCGATCCTGACAGACTGAGGCCTGCCAGTCAAAAAGTCCTGTAGCCAGTCACATAGGGTGGGGTGCAGGCCGAGTGTCGCCAGCTTGTGAGTGAGTTTGTGTGGGATGACAGTATTGTTTTCTTTGTCTTTGTTTTCCGAGTGGGAGAGTGAATAGTGAAGGGCAGCTGCGATGATGTCTGACGTGGACCTATTGGACTGGTAGGCATACTGCAGGGGGTCCAGAGTGTCTGTGATGTTGCTCTGGATGTAGGCCAGCACCACTCTCTCAAAGAACTTCACAATGATTGGAGTGAGTGCAACTGGTCTATAGTCGTTCAGTCTGTGGCTGGTGTCCTCACCGAGTGTTGTTCCTGCTGTTTGAGGTGGATGAAGCTCCTGAGACGGAGCTGTGAAGGAGCACAAACACCTTCAGACTCTTTCTCACATAAATGGAACCAGAGTGCAGATGTGTTCCTGATGTTCACTCATTTGATGTTTGGAGGATCAGTGAGTTCAAGTCCACACTGAACCTCTTTAAACAAAGTCCCAGAGCAGCATCCAAAGCTCACTTATTCTACTTTGTCAAAGGAGCTTGCAAAGAAAAGCGTCTGGACTTCTTTAAGTTGCTTGAAGACGTTTCACCTCTCATCCGAGAAGCTTCTTCAGTTCTAAGGTCAAATGGTGGAGAGTCCCAGATATAAACCTAGTGGGAGTTTCCCCCCACAGAGGGACAAAAGGACCCCCTGATGATCCTCTAATCGCCTGAGACAAGGTGTGAAACTGGGTGTGGGTCCCAATCAGCCAGAGTTTCGGGTGGGTTCATTGTGAAACCTGGCCCCACCTTATCATGCGAATTCCTGAGATCAGATGGCCCAGGATGTGAGTGGGCGTTAAGGCGTCTGGGAAGGGATCTCAAAACTGGATTATAGATGGCAGAGAGTTGGTGCCGCATGATAAGGTGGGGCCAGGTTTCACAATGAACTCACCCGAAACTCTGGCTGATTGGGACCCACACCCAGTTTCACACCTTGTCTCAGGCGATTAGAGGATCATCAGGGGGTCCTTTTGTCCCTCTGTGGGGGGTCACTCCCACTAGGCTTAAATCTGGGACTCTCCACCATTTGACCTTAGAACTGAAAAAGCTTCTCGGATGAGAGGTGAAACGTCTTCAAGCAACTTAAAGAAGTCCAGACGCTTTTCTTTGCAAGCTCCTTTGACTACGATGGCCTGGATGACTGAGAACCTTCACAGACTTATTCTACTTTGTATTTTCTACTGACTTTTATTTGGATTTCATTTGGACTTTTTCTTTGGCTTCACTTCAGTTTCAGTGAGTTTCCTCAGAGGATTTTCTTCTTTCACTTTAGTTTGGATTCTTTCAAATATTTCCTTTTGATTGGTTTAAGTCTATCTCCAAATAAACCTTACCTTGATGACTGAGTAGCTGGGTAGTGCAGTGGTAAAACTACACATCTTTGAAGCAGGAGTTGCAAGTTTGATTCCCACCCAGTATCCAGTAAGGATCCTGGCTTCACCCCTCATGCTAACCAGAAAACCCTGGAATGGCGTGGCTTTGTCTGCAGCACAAACACAAGAACATTTCACTACACATCGTTCTCTGTACGATACTGTATATGACAAATAATAAAGCTTGTTTGTTTGAGCATGCATCAAGACAGTTTAAAAATTCACATTTTTATTTATTATGGCAGAATGATTGATAGGACCAGATGGCCCTGCAGTATAAAGTGATCTGGGAGAAACACCACTGTATATCAGTGAAGCAGCAACATGTTTTTGTGGTGTTGCACTTTGTAGACGGTCCCTGAGCACTTCTCTCAAACTCAGCTGCACCTGGAGACAAGCAGGGTTTCTTTCACCTCCACCTTAATGTTGGGATTCAGATGCTGATGATGTTCTGATAACCTTTCTTATCTGTTATTGATCCAGTTCAAATATGTGGCATTATTTCAAACTTATGTGGTTCTTTCAATAAACTCAAACCAAATGGAGGCTCTGCTCTTTCCACGGTGAATCATGCACCCACGCCCTGGAGGGTTTATCAACTTCAAGTTCAGCCTCTGAGCATGTTGAACCAGTTTACTGGATCACAGCCCAGCAGGAAATCCTCTCTGTTCGTTAGCAGTGAGGCAGGAATGGCAGAGTTTTGAGATGTGGATTCACTCAGTTATGAGCGGAGTGATCAGGACTCTGTGTTTGCTGTCCTTCTTTGAAGGATGATGAAAAACTTGCTGTCGTTCCTGCTCCTCGGTAAGAAACTCCGAATATATTTAAAAGTCTAGAAGTGAGTAAACTGCCTATTTCAGGCAGGAAATGTTTACAGCAGCCATGGAAATATGTTTCATGGATACCTGAGTAAGAGTCAGTTACTGGATTAGAGTCTGTTAACTGTTTATTGGTTAAATTATCTAGTTTTAAGCGATTCTACAAAGTTTTGTTTTGTGCAGATGCATCACAGTCAGTCAAGTAGAGGGGAAGAGGGGGACGTGTGTGTGTGTGTGTGTGTGTGTGTGTGTGTGTGTGCGTGTGTGTGTGTGTGTGTGTGTGTGTGTGTGTGTGTGTGTGTGTTGGGGAAAGATCATGAGTACAGCAGAAAACAGAAACAGGTTTATCCACTTGAGAAAGAGCAAGAGGCTGAAAAGACATTTAACATTTAATTTGACTAATATTTTCTTTCTGTTTCTGCACAGACATTGAGATAAGAACATTGTCAGGAATTCTTGTGATCATGATAATTTGGGCATGTGGTAATCTGATATTGTGACCGTCCTAATCTACATAATTAGTGTTTTTGCCAAGGTCCGGAGTCTGGTGACTCCATGTTTGTGTTTTTTGATTACTAATATGCTTCGTTTCTGGATATATTTTGGTAATTTCTCCTCCTTAGGTTTTGTTCCTGTGCTGTTAAGTGTTTCATGTCTCTAGTATAGGTTTGGTTCTCTTTATTGATTTCTGCTTGTGTTATATTTATAGTTCCTAGTTTCTAGTTTTCTGTCCCACGTTTAGTTATTCTCATGTTGCATCAGTTTCCCTAGTCAGTCATGTCTCCACATCACAGTGTGAAGTCTGCGTCTTTGTAAATGCCTCTTGTTTCCTCTTTTATTTAGACAGTCTTGCATCCCACGTTCAGTGTTTTGAGGTTTGCTTCCTTTGGTTCATCATGTCAGATTATGTTCAGCTATGTCTCCCTCCTGTTGTGTATTCCCTCTGTTGTGGAAAATCTTAAATAAAATTGCAACCACCAGATGAGCATCTCTTTTGAAGGGAGGTTTACTAAAAAAGAAAAACACAGCAGTGGAGAAAACATTCAGGTCAAACACCAAAATGGTTGTCTGAATATTGACACGGCCTGAAACTCTTTTATACCTTCCCAAACACTCTCAAAGAAAGAACATCATATATCCAGTCCAGCTCATCCTTGACCCCCTGCCACTCTATGGATGGATCTCTTGAACTTTACAATGGGCCCTCTGTGAAAGTGCAATAAACCCACTTGTGATAACATTATACATGCATACATACAAGTGGTGACAGCAGTGATCTTGCTTTACTAAAGTGATATGATTAAAATATGTGATTAATACATCAGAAAAGAAATCTTCCACCACACCTCGTAGCCCTCTGTGTATATATTGTGGGTGTTTCCTTTGTTCCTCGTTGGGTTGTCGGCCATTATTTGATTCCTCGTGGTTCCAAGTCCCCAGGTTGCTCCAATTTCCTCTATTGTCATTTGGTTGACTTTTTAAAGACGCGAATATCACACCGGAAACAAAGCACTCCTACAGGAGTTTCCCCACCGGAAGTAGCATATGCTAAGGTGCACATAGTCTATTCAGTCTGCTGCTCAGAGATCAGAGTTCATGTTCAGCAACCACACTGACAGCAAGAGGAGGAAACGATTGGTTTAATTTAACAGAACTGAGCTGTGGATTAAAACAATAAAAATATATAAGTGAGTCTCACATCAAACACAGACCAGAGCATTAAGTGTAATAAGAAGCAGGTGAAGGTTGAAAAACATGAGTGTGAGGGTCCCTCACTTGTGCACGCTTGGACAGGTAAACACATCAGGAGATGAGGAGAGTTGGCAAAGTACAGACATTCAGTACTTAAGTACAACTACAAATACTACTATTAGAAATACTCCAGTAAAGCTGAAGAACTGTTTCCACTTCTTTACTCAAGTAAAAGTCAAAAAGTAGAGGCTCTGAAATGTAATCAGAGTAAGAAAGTAAAAACAGCTCTTTGGAGGACGTTTGTGCAAAGCTAACTGAACCTCGTGCTTTATTAACATAATAATAAAATAATGTTTGTAGATGGGAAACAAACTTTATTTTTTTTATTCTAATCATACCTGGCTTGAATAAGTAGAAAACAAAAGAAAATAAAACTGTATTTCTATTTCCTGTTGCTACATTGTAGAGGGTGATTTTGCCTCTAAACAGTGAAATGTGTACAGTCAGTGGTTAAAGTGGATTCAGCAGGTGGAGGAACTTTAAAACTGGTTGTAATGTCTCAGTGTGGGGAAAAGAATCAGACTTACAATAATTTCTATTCAGAGCTCCAGAAGATTTCCTTAGTGTACAGGCTGGTATCAGCTGACCTGATGCTCTTTGTGTATGTACAAAACTGAATTCAACCAGATGTGAGCAGATGTTTCATGAGTTGTCCTGGCTGATTTCATTCTCTACACTGACAGTACACCGTTTATTCTGTCTGTTTACTAGATGGTACAAAGTTGGTATGAAGGTGGAATTCAGTCAGTGAATCTCAGCATCATCAACTAAAGTTCAAATGAATCTCTGCTACACTTGATGTAAGCTAACTTTGACTATGAATCCACAGCCACGGTGGATCAGTCACACACTGTTCTTTACTTTAAATCCATCACAGTACAGCAAACTAACCTGCTTATCCTGCACTTTTCAGTGAGTCACATTTAGTGTGAGCAGCCAAACATGATGGCAGACTGCCACAGATCACTTCTGAGGAAAGAGGAGGCGTTCAGCTTCCTCATAGTTTCACACCTGCATGAAGCAGCCGCACCCTGACAGCTTCAAATCACTGTGTCAGCTGATCACTTCCTGTCCTGTGATTGGCTGAGCTTCAGGCCTTCTCTCAGTCAAACTGGAAACAGGGATTGAGACAGTGTGAGGGTTTGTGGAGTGCCACAGTGCTGTAATGAATACTGTAGTGGAAGAAGTTCTTTCACACTCTTCATCCTGGAGCTGCTTTATGTCCATGATCTGCATGGAAACTGGATGGATTGACTGCAAAGTTCTGTTTAGAAGGATCAGCTGGTCTTTTTTCTCGTAATTCTTACCTACATGGCACAGCTGATGTTTCTGTGTTACCCTGTTAAGATCCATCCTCAGTCAGAAATGTGTTCCACTGAGAACCTTCTGGTCCATGTTCTATCATGTTCTACAGCTGGATATGCTGCAAAAACAATGAGTCTTTGACTGCTTATCCTTTCCCAGCTACCACAGGGAGAGAGGCAGGGTACACCCTTTCTAGGTTGCCAGCCTGACGCTGGGCTAACACAGAGACAGACAACCGTTCACACTCAGACCTAAGGGCAATTTAGAATTCAGCAATTAACCTAAGGGAAAGATAAAATACAAGCATTAAAAAGATCATAGCCTTAAACAGATTTGTTTACTCAGTTTTCTTTTTTCACTTTTTGCTTTTCAGTTTAAATCCTGTTTTCTTTGACTGTGTGTGAGAGGGGCTGAGAGGCGGGGCTTCTCTGCTGAGTCTTGAATGTCATTTGCATATAATCTGCATCCCACTGACACTAACATCTGCAAGTGATAACAAGACAAAGCAAATTAAAACCCTCACATAAACTCCAAACATCAGTTAAGATGAGCAGCTAGTTTCATCAGCGGGATACAAGTATGATAAAGGTAACATAAAGAGAGAGGACACATCTCATTAGAGTCCCTTTATTAAACTGTATTAATTATTTAAAGGTATAAATCAGTTGGAGCACAGAGAGGAGGGGTCAGGATCTCCTGAGCTGTCACAGACTCAGTTTGACAGACTGATTATTTCTGCCATGGATGTTTATCATAAAGAGTGAGTGAGACCTCTCTGAACATTAATGACTATGAAACCATGGTAACAGCGATCATATCCATTAATTACTGTGTGGTTAAACTTCCTGTCAGATACACGCTGTTGTCTCTGCCTCTGGTCTGTTTAAAGGACCAGTTCATCCAGATTAACCACAGCTGACTGTATCCTGAACACAGAGACGGTTTCATGTGTGTCCTTGTTTTACTGCTTAATTTTACACTGACCATGACAGAGTGGAGCAACAAACTAATGTAAAAGTTTTCAGTTCAGCTCTATTAACAAATACGAACAGAGGATCTCATTGTGAACTGAGGGCAGGGTGTAGCTGAAGGGTCTGTGGAGCTGCTACTTTACTCCACGGTAGTTTCATGTCATCTATAGCGGAACAAACAGTAGCAAATAAATCCTCTTGTTTGGTTCTTAAGGCTCTGGGGGTCAAGTATCTCTTCACTCACGTTCATTTCATTGTCCACTCCTCTCAAAAAATTAATATTATTGAGCAATGTCTGTGAAGGTTCTCAGTCACCCAGGCCATCGTAGTCTAAGGAGCTTGGAAAGAAAAATGAAGACGTTTCACCTCTCATCCGAGAAGCTTCTTCAGTTCTAAGGTCAAATGGTGGAAAGTCCCAGATTTAAACCCAGTGGGAGTTTCCCCCCAAAGAGGGACAAAGGACCCCCTGATGATCCTCTACCTAATCACATGAGCCAAGGTGTGAAAGCGGGTGTGGGTCACAATCAGCCAGGGTTTTGAGCTCATTGTGAAACCTGGCCCCACCCTATCATGTGATTTCCTGAGGTCAGATGGCCCAGGATGTGAGTGGGCGTCTGGGAAGGCCCACTCACATCCTGGGCCATCTGACCTCAGGAAATCATGAGGTAGGAAACTATTTTGTGCAACTTTTTTGTATTTACAGTTTTGAGGGATAAGCCTCTTAAATTTCTCTAACTAGAAATATATGTTAAAAAAACAAAAACAATTTTCAATTTTTTTGTAGTTTATTGCACTTTTTTGCAATTTATGTAATTACTATGCACTTAATGCAGACATATTATTAAAATTTGGGCTATAAGGGTTGTATTGATGTATAGCAACTTGAAATGCTCCCAAAAATGGCTCCACAGCATGTAAAAATATAATATAAGCTCTGGCGGACTTGGGTCTATGGTAAGTCTTAAAGGGTTAATATTTCTTGAAAATAGCCACAGTCTCTTGGCAGATTAGGCCGACACAGTTGTTTTGTATTTCAGTGAAAAAGTACAACAATTTCCACATATCCTGGAAGTGACAGCCCTCGCTGCCAGCTTTCCTTTTTTTAGTTACACTTGCCATTTTAGAAATGGGCTTAAAAAGGATAAGCACAAGGGTCACGCCTAGATAGTGTGGCTATAAGTCTACTGCCAACTTCAGGTGAAATATAAAATAGCGTTATTGTAAGTCTGTATTTTATATCGTGCTGATGTATGGAATGCCAGGACTGCCATAATGAATTAATTAAATACACCATTAAATAATTAATTAAATGTGGCAATAATTAATTACAATTGGAATTAATTAATTAAATAAATAGTTATGACTGTCACAGTGAACTCTTCAGAGGGAGCAGAAAACCTTCAGGTCCTCCAAAACATTTAACAAAGATGAAGATACAGCAGAGTTTAAAGGAAGTGCTTAGAAAATAAAGACCAGGAAGAGTCACATTTTCCAACATTTTCTGTAAACTCAGTAAAATGCACCAAACTGAGGCTGGTTCATGAGCACAGACACACTCAGTTTAATCTGTCAGGTGTTCACAGATTAAATGTTCAGATTTAATAAATAAATGCATTCAATTTGAGTGTCTGACTATAAAACTGGTCTCTGTGTCCTGCTGATAAATGTGGGCTCTGAGACAAACCCACTGCATGCAGATAATTTGTGTTTATGTGTCCTCAGTTTCCCAGCATGCCCTGGCTGTGGTGGTGGAGGTGAATGAGGGGGAAAGATCTGTCCTGCTTCCCTGTCAGTACTCAGGTTTTATACCTGATGACCCCACAGTGATGTGGACTCGCTCTGATCTTGATCCCAAATCTGTCCATCTACGACGAGAAGGAGACGATCTTACAGGGCAAAACCAGCGTTACAGCGGGCGCACATCAATGAGGTCTGATGCTCTGGACACTTTAGACTTCAGCCTCACTCTGAGAAAACCAACAAAGACTGACAGTGGCAGCTACACCTGCTCCATCAGTGATGGGAGAGAAGAACTGCGACTGAGAGATATACATCTGCAGGTCAAAGGTCAGTCAGAACTCTGGGTGGGTTAGAGACTCCACATGGAGCCTGTTATCTATGTGACATCTCAGAGTAAGAGGTCAAACTGAAGTTTTGTAAATTGTTGTGACTAACCTGAAAAACCAGCAGCAACATGTAGCTCAGAGCTAACCTCAGTGCAAACAGGATGTCTCTGCTACAACAGCTGCAGTCTTTACTGCATGTGCAGGGTTACACTCGCAACATTTACACACTGTACACAGTGGAGAGCATGAGCTCTCTAAGCCTCACTGCAGCTCACAGAGCAGCAGGAAGTGTCCTGATGTTGTACAGACTCAGACTGGAGGAGCTGCTATGAAACGCAGACAGAGCAGAGATGGTTCATCATGTTTCATCCAGCTGGTCCTGATGTCACTGAGACTCTCAGGTTAATAACTGCTGTTAGGATATGTAGTGCAAATCATAGCGGGGTTCAGGTAACAGCGAGGGGACTGCAGAGTTAATGGCATAAAACTGTAGGACTGATGTTTATATTTTGATATTGTTCTGCTTAAGTTTTTATCTGTTACATTTATCAACCATCATCTCAGACAGCTGCTGCCTGACGGAAACACTTGAAATAGTTTCGATAGACTTTCCTGTAAGTTCATTATACACAAACAAAGCATTTACTCATTTGAGAGACATTTGTAAAAAACTAAATAGAAAGCATCTTTTTCAGTGGACTGGCTGTCCCAGAGAAAGATCCAGTGAATATTTTATGAAACCATTCAAGAGTAAAAGCAAAAGATCCCAGACACCCTCTCTACTTCTAAGGTTAGACTCCAAACTTTCCTTTTTTGATAGAGATTATAGTTTTTACGCTTATAGGGCTATAGATAGAAACAATATGAATTTGGCCAATGGTAGAGATTTTGACTATAGCTCAATGGCAACTAAAGAGTCAAGTATAAGTCAATTAAGTACCGTATCTACATTTCTTTCATGTATGCTGTCCAATAGAGGTTGAACCGTTTGAAGTCCGGCATCACTTGTGTCACTGCTCTGACTGCCGGTGGTTGAGACAGAAAATGTATCTGTTAGACTTGGAGAGGAGGACTCTTCCACATGTTGCTTCAGGACAGTCAAATCTGAGGGTGACAAATAAAAATATTACAATATAAGGTATCTACAATCAAAAACACAACACAACAAAGATGCCATTTATGCACACAGGGCCAGTAAACTGCACGCTTTGATTAAAGTATACTTTCTCCCAGGAGAACAGATGGTTATCTTGTATTTTAATATGGTAATATACAATTTACATACCACAAGGTGTGAGTGTCACATAGTGTGTTAGGTGTGAGCAGTCGCGCAGCTTCTTGGATGATTGTGTTTCCAGGATGTCTGAAATGCATGTGATAAATCCAACTTACTGTTGTTACCACAGGATATTAGACAAATTAAAAATGTTTATTTAAGAGTAACTGTACAAATCGCTCCTCCTTGAATCGCTACCTTATCGTGGTAGACCTTTGCTTAGGCTGCTACCCCCGCGACCCGACCTCGGATAAGCGGATGAAGATGGATGGATGGATGGATGTACAAATCGAATCCTTCAAAATCTATCAGAGCATATTTACTTACCTTCAGCTGTATAGATGACAAACACACCTCTTTGCCTGCTGCAAGTTCAGGAAAGACATCCTCATCCACCTCTATACCCTGCTCATCCGTGACTTTCAGTGCTGCATTTTCTGGTATGAGAAACTTCTGCTGCACTGAAGTAAAATCATCACTCGGTTACTAACAACATTATCATTTCCTCTTTAATGACTTAGTACAAACCATAACTTACCTGCTCTCACAAAATCTGTGAAGCTGACTTCTTCCAATTTTGCATATTTCTTTGTCTCTCTGTGTTTTACTTTTATCAACATCTTGGCCACCCACGAAAAAAAATACCTTTACTAATGTGAAACACAACACAAGAAGAAGAGGTTGTATATGGTAACTTTATGTAAACTGTGTATAACTTAATCAATAAACACTTTCTTACATTGAGCTAGCCTGTCCACACTAAATATTGCTTAAAATCTATTTAGCTAGGCTGGTTTAGCAGACTATGTGACCGCATGTTTGCTGTGTCCTTGTCTTTACAGTTCTGCAGACAGGGTTGTGTGCATATCTCAGTGTGCAGCAGGACTAACTAACTGATGTTAATGGTACCTCAACATCTCATCAGTGCAGGCTGCACCTCTCGTTGGTTAAATACGGCCATTACCATGAGTCTAAACAGAATATTACTGTAGTTAGCTAACGTTAAATTAAACGTTGGTGTTAAAATTAAGAAATAGAAATAAACGTTTTCATTGACAACATGAAATGTGTATCTTAAAATACAGTAAGATAAGTTAGTTAGCTAACTTTTGACTAGCTTTAGCCTAGCTGCTATCTCCAAATCAGCACAACATACAGAAAACACATGTAGTGCTAGTTAGTTAACTTTATATTTTACTTATGCATACATGCAACCAAATATATATAAATAACATCACTACACTCTCAGAAAATCCCAAAGTAAATAAAGTATTTTTACCTCCTACATGTCGGAGTCCAAGAAAGAAACACAGATAGACGCGGTAACGGTCGACAGACAAACAACACCAGCAATGTGTTGAATTAGACTCCTTAGCACCCAGTGAATGAACACCTAAATATTACACCACTTAGAGTACTCCCCAACACTGACTGTAGTATAAGGTGAAAAATAAACTCCAGGATATTTAACTCCAGAGATTTGCTGTGTAGATACTCAGCCGTGCTTCAGTTACCATCAGTGTGACTGCTGCTGCTTCTACACCTGATACTGTGGTTTATTGTCCTCTCAGACCACCAGGTGGAGGTGGAGGTGGAGGAAGGCTCAGAGTCTGTCATTCTGCCCTGCAAAACTACAGCTGACCTGCCTCAGGACACGAGAGTGGAGTGGACTCACTCTGACCCTGAACTGATGGTGGTTCATGTGTATCCAAACAAAAGTAACCACCTGGATGACCAGGACAGTTTTTACAGAGACCGAACAAAGATGAACGAAGACCTGCTGAGAACTGGAGACCTCAGTCTGACCCTGAAATACCCCACAGAGAGAGACAGTGGAGGATACATCTGCACCATCTACAGGGACAAAGACATCCTGAGACACAAAGTAGTGCTGCAGGTCAAAGGTCAGAGATGTAGAAAAACACCAGGTGTTAGTGGAGGAAATTGAGGTCAATGTTCAGCAGTCATGTTGATATCGTTTTATGTTTCTCCACAGAACCATTTCCATCCTGGGCCACAGCTCTCCTGGTTCTCCTGGTTCTTCTTGTTATTTCTGGAGGTCTCATATATTATTTCCGGCACTATTTCATGTCAGGTGAGTGTCTCCTACTACACTACCCATAATGCCGATGGTCAGCAGGTGTCCTCTGGTGGCTCCTTGACTGTGGCTCACACAAACTTGTTCCAGAAGCTGAAAGAGTTGAGAGTTACAAACAGCTGATACAGAGAGCTGAAGAGAAACTTCCAGGTTTGTTCCAGAAGTCAGAAAACCTCCTTCAGACTCAGTCATTGATCAGTGAAACAGCTCCACAACATGACTTTACTAAACAGTGTGTGTGCTTCACTGCATTGATCTGACACAGAGGCTGCATGTGTACTTTATTTATGCACGTAAAAGTCTCACTGGGATTAAAATCTCTTTTACAAGAGAGACCAGCGGAGGGCAGCAGAAGTTACAATGAAAACAACCAATACAACTGAACAGAAACGTGAATAATATATAATAACTTTACATTATGTTGTAGAAAACCAAGTATAATGTCAGCAGAAATGGTGACCTTTCTGTGGAAGTCCACGCCAAAGTTTTCTATGTGAAGAAAACTCCTCATTTACATAAACAAACTGGAATCTATCAGATGTGATTCAAACCACTGCAGTAAATTTCCTTTAATAACTCTGGTGTGTTCTAGTGTTTGTAGTAAAATGTTGTGCAGATGTGATTCAAACCACTGCAGTAAATTTCCTTTAATAACTCTGGTGTGTTTGCAGTAAACTGTTGTGGTCTACACTGAGGTCTAACAGGACAAGCACAGAAATAAGTCCTCTGTAACAGGTCATAAGGAGAACATTAGTAACCTTCACTACAGCTCATGTTGTGCTTTGTTGTCCTCTCAGTCTCCTGGGTGGAGGTGGATTCAGGGGTGGAGTCTGTCCAGCTGACCTTAAAAACCACAGTTTGGCTGCCTAAAGATGCTAAAGTGGAGTGGAAGGATGATGAAGAGGAAACAGTCCACGTGTATGAGAACGGCTCTGACCAGCCTGAAGAACAGGACGATAAATACAAGAACCGAACAAAGATGAAGAGAAACTTACTGGAACCTGGAGACCTCAGTCTGACCCTGAAACACCCCACAGATGGAGACAACTCCACCTACACCTGCACCGTCTACAGCAGGGAGGGAAACATCCTGCTGAAGAGAAAAGTGGAGCTGAAAGTCAGAGGTCAGTGCTGTAGATACAGGTCAAAGGTCAGAGGTCAGACTCATGATGGTGGTTCAGTCTCAGTGGCTCCATCCAATAATGTCACAGTGTTAGCATGTCTGATGTTTGTGGCTGTTTTGGTTTATCTTTGATTTCCAGCCAAATGTAAAAGCTTCAGCAGATGAACAGTAGGAGCAAAGTTCATGTGTGAGACTTCATCTAAAAGGTCACATCTTCTAGTTTCTGAACATGTGTTTGTTTAGCATGTGGCTAAAACACAGGCTAAGCTAAGTCAGCTCAAATCTCAGTAACAACCTTCTTTGGTCCTCATCTATAATCAGTCATATCTGAGTCACAATAACTAGAAGATGATTTCTAGCAGAAGTGTGAACATCTCCACATCCTTTCTCCATGTTATCATCCAAAGCTGTGTGAAATTTCAGAGCTCTGCAGCTAACAGAGACTTTCAGTTTGCTGCTCTCTTCCTCTGACAGCTCCATTCTTAGGGAGCGTTAGTTCTCTGTTTCACTTTATTCCATTTATTCAGTCTGATGTTCTCTGATCTGTTTCTCTTGTTTAGTGTCTTAAATGCTGCCAGTGCCTCTCTTTGCTGTAACCAACCTTTCTCTTTATTTCTGAGCTTTTTAAGGACTTTAACTGATGCATCAACCTTTGAAAATGGAAAGAAATCAGTCAGATTCATGGCTGCATCACAGTGTCACATGTAGTTCTCCACATCAGCTGGATTATATCTATAGCAGCAAACAGCAGCTGATGCACAAATCTTTGTCTGTGTTAATAAAGTTGGATCAGTTCAAACAGTTTGTTGCTCTGCTTGAAAGCAGCAGTTTTTCTAATGCACCACCTTCATGTTTCCTTCATATTTGAATCCCCCTGTAGATGCTGACAGGTAACCATGTCACACAGAGCTCAAGCCTTTGAATCCAGCTGTGACTGTTGATTTTCTATTGAATGGACTTTTTCAAATCCAGCTGTAGGCCTGTGTTTGTGAGCTCATTAACAGCTGTTTGTTTAGAGAGACGTGGTCCTCACAGGACAGCCACTACAAACATATGATTTTATAGAATATGATGCATTACTGCAGATTCAACACAATAGAAAGGATTTGAAATGAGCTCAGCCTTAAACATGTGCAGCAGTAATATTGATCCACAGACACTGATGGGAACATTTTTCTGCACAATGAGTACTTTGACTTTTCATACTTTATGTACAATTTGCCAGTACTGCAGTTTTGTGTGTAGTGAGGTGTTTTCATGGTGTTTTCTTGGTGCTTTTACTAAAGGAAGGCTTCTATCAAATTCTTCCACATGTTGTCAAACTGAGCTGTGTGATGAAGTGAGTGTGACAGAAACACTCAGACTGTGTTTCTTACTTTGTTGTCCTCTCAGTCCCCCAGGTGGAGGTGGATTCAGGGGTGGAGTCTGTGCAGCTGCCCTTCAACACCACACTTCACCTGCCTGAAGGCGCTAAAGTGGAGTGGATGGATGATGAAGAGGAAACAGTCCACGTGTATGAGAACGGCTCTGACCAGCATGAAGAACAGGACCAGGATTACAGAGACCGAACGAAGATGAATGAAGACCTGCTGAAAACTGGAGACCTCAGTCTGACCCTGAAACACCCCACAGATGGAGACAACTACACCTACACCTGCACCGTCTACAGCAGGGAGGGAAACATCCTGCTGAAGAAACAAGTGGAGCTGAAAGTCAGAGGTCAGTGCTGTAGACACAGGTCAAAGGTCAGAGGTCATGCAGGAGTTTATTCTCTAAAAGCTTTTAGTTTGAATCTATTTTCAGTTCATTCAAATAAAATAAATTCTTTGATGTTTTGATCTAAAAGCCAAAAATGTCAGGCGGAGCAACTGCGTGTTTAAATGAACTAAGAAGAGCATTAAAATGATCCTAACTTCAAAATAAAAGCCTCTGGCATGATGTGAGTTTGGATCAAATCAATAGTTTTGTTAGTTTAGTCCAAATCAGTGTAAATGTATAAATATCAATAGTTTTAAAGCTGCTGAGATCATTCAAACACTTTGATCCAGTCATTTGGATGTTGTCACATGTCAGGGTGGAGCAGCCATAAATACGAGGCTTTTATTGTGAAAGTGCTGAGTGTGATGATCCAGAGGAGCCCATGGGGTGTTTGTGGCTGGATGCAAAGGTTTGTAGCTCTCCTTGTAAAGAGAAACAGCTTGAAGCTACAGAGGAGCGTCTGCAGAAGAAGACAGGGGAAAGAGGAAGAAGCTGAGGCCGCTGGAGAAAAGACAGGAAAAGGAAATCAGCTTCATTTGTTGGAGGCCGTTTGTTCATCACACTGAAATATTCCCACTTTAGAGACAGGAAAAGTGTGGATTGATGTTTGTCTCCATGATTTGGGCCCTGGAGTCATTTCTTCATCTCCCACTTTAAGACATATTAATGTCAGCCTCACACGTCCCACAGTGGACACATTTCTATTTCTAGATGATATTTGGAGGATGGTCATGTGTTTCTCTGCTGTCACAGCTCTTTGTGATATTTGAGCGCAGCTGTAATGTTTGTGTGGTTAAAGCCACCAGACTCCACTGACAAAAACTCTCATTTTAGCCGGAGAACACGGGGCTGCTGTGGGACTTTGTATTTGCAAAGGTTTCTATTGGAGGCATGTTTGCCTTTATTATATAGGTGCAGAGAGTAGACAGGAAAGTGGGGAGAGAGTGAGGGACACACAGGCACCTGTAGTAAGCCCCGCCTTCAGCCCACCTGCTCAGCCAGGTGAGCTATAGCGCTGCTTTAACATGTTGGTGTGATTGAGAGTGAATGAAAGTGAGTGATGGAGGCAGCAGGAAACTAACAGGCTGTTTGTTCTGAGAGGTCACATGACTGTTGTTCTCAGCAGAGTCTGATGATTTGATGAGACCATGAGAGCGGCTTCAGTTCCTCATCAGAAAGAGTCTGACAGAAGCTCCTCCCTCTGTACCCCAGTAGACTTCTATTAGACTGCTCCAGATTCCTGAGAGTTCACACAGAAAACTTTACAAACAGCCAAAGAAAAACTATTGAAAAGCTTCAAGATCACAAAGAGCTCTTTGTGACCCATGCAGACCCTCAGAAAGGAAGCGTTTGTGTCCACTGACATGTTAGAGTGCTTTTAATTTGAAATTCACACAGGAAATGATGTGTTTCCATAAAGAGTGTAGTGCAGTAAGTTTAAGAGAGCAGGGCCAAAACAGACTGATGGATTATTGTGACATCACTGTTTGATTCTTCTATTCAACTGAAGAAGAAGAAAAGTTCTCTTCAGTTGGTGAGGTCAAAGGTTAAAGGTCAGACTCGGGTTCATCTTTGGTCAGTTTACAACACAGGTGTTCAGACAGGTGGGAAAGCAGTGGGTGGAAGAAAAGAGAGGATGTGGAGGAGAAATGAGGAGCACAGGAAGGTGAGAGGAGAGGAGGTCATAGAGAGAGATCACTAAATGATCTCTGGAGAGCCAAAACACTCCTTCAAACAGTCCCAGACTTTACTCAGTTAAACTTCAGGATGACTGGAAGACTGTTCCTGTATGCTGTGTGGTGGGTGAGGTGCTGAGTGGGGATAAATCACAGTCTGGTTCTTGAGGTGGTCCTGACCTTGAAATGCTCTGATTCCTCGGTGTGAACAGGCAGCTTCTGCAGGTGTGGTGCTAAAGCTCCATCTGGGTGGAGTCACAGGTGTTAGCTGGTGAACAGCTGAGTCTGTAGGCTCTATGGCTGTATCCAAATTCAGGGTCTGCAGCCTTAAAGGCCTCATTTTAAGGCCGATTACATCACAGCAACGCGACAAAGGCTGTCCCAATTCAAAGGCTGCTCGAAATGCGGCCCTCAAATGCGTCCTTCATTTTCCTGAATTTTAAGGATGTGGCGGTGTAGACTTCGTGGCCCAACATATCCCAGAATGCATAGCGCGGCGGTGGCGTGGATGATTTTTGCCGGAAAAAAAAGGCAGACGAAGGGCACCCGAAGAGTAAACTTTTAAAAGTAAGTACTGAATATTATGTTTAATAATGAAGAACATTTAAACATTACTGTTCGCCACATGTCGGCAAAGTTATGTGACATTAGCGATGTTTGTACTAACTTGGTTTTAAAGCCTTTCAAATATACGCCGTTCAATAGTCGACCTTCATCAATGTGATGATTTTATGGATATTAAAAGTAAGCACTGAGACAAATTTAGTAATGCCAACATATTAAAAGAACAATATTTGTCTATTATACATAATACATATACAGTGTCAAAGGAACCTGTCTTTGAGTGAAGATTTAAGGTGACAGGAAATATAAATAAATGCAGCTTGAATCTTTACTGCAGCTCAGTGTTTGAAACAGACTTCATTCACTGCGTTAATAACTAATGATGATTGAAATAATAACTTTAATATTGGCCATATTATATTTACATTACCAAAGTAAGATGACTTTAGTCTCATGAACAACATTAGCTAACTGTTATTTACTAGCTAATCTTAAAATGACTGTTCAGTACAGAAATGAAGCCCAACAATCATGTTTCACAGTCCCGTGGTCTCAGCCTCAGATACTCATCAAATCAAAGTTCATGTAGAAACAAACAAACAAATGAACAAAAGATTTTCTCCTTCATTTCTGTCAAATAACGCTGTATGAAACGTTTCCACCCTGGGCAGCGCGACGGAGGCTAGACCGTCCCATTTCACAAGCCCCTCACTTCCGGCCTTAGCGGTCTTTGAGTACGCGGCCCTTGTGGATCGTTAAGGCTGCGTACTTTAAGGCTGCAGACCCTGGATTGGGATACAGCCTATATCTGGTGCTGCACTCTCTGCTGGTTGTAGCTGCTGCTCTACACACTGCTGTGTCCTTCAGAGTCCTCCTCAAACACGGTTTTCTGTTCTGGTTAAACACCTCTGCTGCAGCTTCAAAACGACTCAGTCTTTTGCGTTTCTTCTATGTTCTTGTTTATTCTGTTATGTCTTTTGTTTAGGTTTGCTATGTATTGGGGTTTTGTTTTATGCCTGCCTGTGTTCCCTCTGTCTGTTCATGGTGTCACTGTGTCTGCTCGTGAGTCTGTCTGTTAAGTTCAGTGTCTTGTCTGGTCCTCTATGTCTGTTTCCTGTTTTTTTCTGAAGGTCCTTGTCTCATGTGAGTGTGTTCAGTTTACGTTTCCCGTGTCTCGTCAGCTCTGATTTCTCCCAGGTGTGTTCCCCTCCTGTCTCCCATCCCTTGATTACTGCTCTTTGTATTTAAGCCCCGTGTTCTCCTGCCTGTTGCCGGTTCGTCTGCATTAATTCCCTGCGTGTTTCTATGTTTCCCTTGGTCTCCAGTTAGAGCTTCAGCTGCCTGCATCTTGGGTCCTCATTAAATTTCACATGGCTCATCCCTCGAGCCTTGACAATGAGAAGCTCTAAAGTGAAGATTTCTCTTCTTGAATCTCTCTGCTCCTCATGAAGGAGCTTTTTTACTGTTATAAAAAAAGTGTGCGTCCCTTTGTCCACTTTGACAGACAGCTGACAGCTTCAATCATCATTAATACTCATAAAAAAATAATGTTTAAAAAGCATTAAAGCAGAAGAACAGGAAGTCCTGCAGACCAACACAGTTTAGTGTCTTAAATGCTGCCAGTGCCTCTCTTTGCTGTAACCAACCTTTCTCTTTATTTCTGAGCTTTTTAAGGACTTTAACCTTTGAAAATGGAAAGAAATCAGTCAGATTCATGGCTGCATCACAGTGTCACATGTAGTTCTCCACATCAGCTGGATTATATCTATAGCAGCAAACAGCAGCTGATGCACAAATCTTTGTCTGTGTTAATAAAGTTGGATCAGTTCAAACAGTTTGTTGCTCTGCTTGAAAGCAGCAGTTTTTCTAATGCACCACCTTCATGTTTCCTTCATATTTGAATCCCCCTGTAGATGCTGACAGGTAACCATGTCACACAGAGCTCAAGCCTTTGAATCCAGCTGTGACTGTTGATTTTCTATTGAATGGACTTTTTCAAATCCAGCTGTAGGCCTGTGTTTGTGAGCTCATTAACAGCTGTTTGTTTAGAGAGACGTGGTCCTCACAGGACAGCCACTACAAACATATGATTTTATAGAATATGATGCATTACTGCAGATTCAACACAATAGAAAGGATTTGAAATGAGCTCAGCCTTAAACATGTGCAGCAGTAATATTGATCCACAGACACTGATGGGAACATTTTTCTGCACAATAAGTACTTTGACTTTTCATACTTTATGTACAATTTGCCAGTACTGCAGTTTTGTGTGTAGTGAGGTGTTTTCATGGTGTTTTCTTGGTGCTTTTACTAAAGGAAGGCTTCTATCAAATTCTTCCACATGTTGTCAAACTGAGCTGTGTGATGAAGTGAGTGTGACAGAAACACTCAGACTGTGTTTCTCTGCTTCATCAAGTCAAATCTGGTCCTCAGAGACTGAATAAAGTCCTGTCCCACTAACAGCAGCTCCAACAGTCTGTTCACTGCTTTCTTCCTGTCAGTCTTCATCTTTCTGCTGCGTCTCCTCTTCACACTGACCACTTTCTATCTAACAGTGAGCTCCCAGTGAAGCAGCAGCATTCAGCCTGTTAGAGTCAACACAAATGTCTCCATCCAAGCTCATGTTGTGCTTTGTTGTCCTCTCAGTCCCCCAGGTGGAGGTGGATTCAGGGGTGGAGTCTGTGCAGCTGCCCTTCAACACCACACTTCACCTGCCTGAAGACGCTAAAGTGGAGTGGATGGACAAATATGACAGGAAGGTCCACGTGTATGAGTACGGCTCTGACCAGCCTGAAGAACAGCACCAGGATTACAGAGACCGAACGAAGATGAATGAAGACCTGCTGAAAACTGGAGACCTCAGTCTGACCCTGAAACACCCCACAGAGTGGGACAACTCCACCTACACCTGCACCGTCTACAGCAGCGAGGGAAACATCCTGCTGAAGAGAAAGGTGGAGCTGAAAGTCAGAGGTCAGTGCTGTAGACACAGGTCAAAGGTCAGAGGTCATGCAGGAGTTTATTCTCTAAAAGCTTTTAGTTTGAATCTATTTTCAGTTCATTCAAATAAAATAAATTCTTTGATGTTTTGATCTAAAAGCCAAAAATGTCAGGCGGAGCAACTGTGTGTTTAAATGAACTAAGAAGAGCATTAAAATGATCCTACCTTCAAAATAAAAGCCTCTGGCATGATGTGAGTTTGGATCAAATCAATAGTTTTGTTAGTTTAGTCCAAATCAGTGTAAATGTATAAATATCAATAGTTTTAAAGCTGCTGGGATCATTCAAACACTTTGATCCAGTCATTTGGATGTTGTCACATGTCAGGGTGGAGCAGCCATAAATACGAGGCTTTTATTGTGAAAATGCTGAGTGTGATGATCCAGAGGAGCCCATGGGGTGTTTGTGGCTGGATGCAAAGGTTTGTAGCTCTCCTTGTAAAGAGAAACAGCTTGAAGCTACAGAGGAGCGTCTGCAGAAGAAGACAGGGGAAAGAGGAAGAAGCTGAGGCCGCTGGAGAAAAGACAGGAAAAGGAAATCAGCTTCATTTGTTGGAGGCCGTTTGTTCATCACACTGAAATATTCCCACTTTAGAGACAGGAAACAAAGTGAAGTGTGGATTGATGTTTGTCTCCATGATTTGGGCCCTGGAGTCATTTCTTCATCTCCCACTTTAAGACATATTAATGTCAGCCTCACACGTCCCACAGTGGACACATTTCTATTTCTAGATGATATTTGGAGGATGGTCATGTGTTTCTCTGCTGTCACAGCTCTTTGTGATATTTGAGCGCAGCTGTAATGTTTGTGTGGTTAAAGCCACCAGACTCCACTGACAAAAACTCTCATTTTAGCCGGAGAACACGGGGCTGCTGTGGGACTTTGTGTTTGCAAAGGTTTCTATTGGAGGCATGTTTGCCTTTATTATATAGGTGCAGAGAGTAGACAGGAAAGTGGGGAGAGAGTGAGGGACACACAGGCACCTGTAGTAAGCCCCGCCTTCAGCCCACCTGCTCAGCCAGGTGAGCTATAGCGCTGCTTTAACATGTTGGTGTGATTGAGAGTGAATGAAAGTGAGTGATGGAGGCAGCAGGAAACTAACAGGCTGTTTGTTCTGAGAGGTCACATGAATGTTGTTCTCAGCAGAGTCTGATGATTTGATGAGACCATGAGAGCGGCTTCAGTTCCTCATCAGAAAGAGTCTGACAGAAGCTCCTCCCTCTGTACCCCAGTAGACTTCTATTAGACTGCTCCAGATTCCTGAGAGTTCACACAGAAAACTTTACAAACAGCCAAAGAAAAACTATTGAAAAGCTTCAAGATCACAAAGAGCTCTTTCACAGCACATATGAGCCATTAAGAAGTGCACATTTGTGTTTCCCACAGTCCATCATCCAATAATATCAAAGGACAAACTGTGAGGTAAAAAGCCTTCAGCTCTTTTTGAAGGAAGCAAAAAGACTTTGGTCCTGAGAGATGGTTCAAAACACAACTCAGACCTACCAAAGTATTATTTGTGCCAAACACATGAAGCCTTCAACTTTGTATGTGTCCAGTCAGTGTGGCAATAGAAGTCACTGTGAGGATTTTCAATGTGCTGTCAAAGAGCATCCAAACAATCAGGTGAGGATGAAGAGAATTAGTGTGGATGGACAGAAAATCCATATCCAGTGTGATTTAGGAGCAGCTCATATATAATGAGTGAAATGAAAGAAGAGCACAAACAGGAAGAACATGAGTGAGCAGACATTTTGGAGCTGCTGATCCACACAGGGCTGGATGGAAGGAGTGGGAGTCCATGATGGCTCAAAGTCTCTGATCTAACTCTTCCTGAGCCTCTCCCCCTGCCTCCTCTTTGGATCTTCTCCTCCTCTTCTTCCTTATCTGCCTCCTCCACCACTGCTCTCTCCTCCCTCATCTCCTCCTCAGCTGAACTGAAGTCAGGGCTGTAACATGAGGAAACGTGCAGAAATGACTGAGTCAGCATGTTGTTGAAGTGAGTTGAGTGATGGTGAGCAGATTAGATGTGCGAGCCTCCCTGTAGAGAAAAGCAGATCTTCTCCAGAGTTTCCCACCTCATGTTTTCCTGTGTCACAGCTGATTGTCACATCCTGGCTGTCACTAAATGAGTGGTCCAAAGGTGGAAGGAGGAGCACAGTTAGATTGTTCACCTCCTAACCTGTGAAATCAATCAGCTGAATGAAAAACACTGTGATCCTATGAGCTGCTATCAGGGCTGCTCCATTCTCAGGATTCTCATCTGGATGACTGAAGCAGATTATTGATGAAGTCAGCAAACAGCTTTCAAAATGGCTCTTTTTCCAGGGGAACTCCCTGAAATGTAAATCTCATTGGAATGAAGAAGAAGTCCAAAGGCGTGGTTAGGCCCAGACTTGTGGCTGTTTTCAATGTAAAGCCCATGTTGCAGGCAGCTGCTGCTCCTTACTGGCCCACAGCCTCCACTGATGGATGTGTCAGCTCACTTGTACTGTAGCCACGGGGAGAGCGATGGTGAAGCTGACAACCAGAGGTGTAGCGCTATTTGTTGAAGTAGCCCAGCTGTGCCATGGAAGCACAAGTTTCCAGAGATGATTGGACTGTGAGCAGAAATGATCCATGTTGGACTGAATTGAAGAACAGATCATAAAGTCCTCTGTGTGCCCAGCCCGTCTGTCTGAGCATCTTCATCAGTGTGCAGCTGATCTACAGCTAATGTGCTGATTGATGAGCAGCCTGTTCATGGTGATGATGAGAAACAGATTGGATTCAAAGCACAAATGAGTGAAAAAGGAGCAGCAGCCATGATAGAGCGAGTCCTCTGCTGACAGAAATAGTGGAGTGAAGGATTTGTGCAGCGTTTCTCTGTGAAAACAGCTGATTCAGATCAATGAGAGGAGGATGAAGGAGAAGCAGCATGTTTCTGATAGAAGCATCACTGCTGTGCTACAAACTGCTGGAAGTAGAAGAAGTCAGAGCAGTCGATAACATGAAGTTACAGAGTAACTGTCAAAGGAAAGAAGGGAGAGGACGAGTAACATTTGTTCAGTGTCAGCATCAGATGTCAGAAAAATACAGGAACCTCATACAGCGCTTAGAGAAGATGATTCACTGCATATGTAATAAAGTGTACAGACAAATGGAAACATATGAAAGTAACTTTGAAGGCAGCAGAGACGTGTTTGCTCTCAGAGACGTGTCATGTTAATAAGAGACTCGGGGAGGACCAGCAGAGAGGACAGGCTGATTGTTGTACACTGGGACAGTTTAAGCTCAGCTTTTACAGCCTATGTAGCAGACTGTCATCAGAACCAGTGGATGAAACCAGTGCAGTGAAGATAATGTGGTGTGGGGATTTTAATGGTCACAGTGAGCAGAGCAGTCAGTGAAGAATGAGTGAAGTTAAAGAAGCTGTACAAGAGTAGATATTAGAGCAGGGACAGAGTCAGCAGCTGATCTCAGGATGGTCTCAGATTGGCTGTCAGGTGTTTGTTGATGGCAGGAAGTCACAGACAGGAAGTGACCTCACTCCTGTAATCGGTAGCGGTTTTAGATACGGGCGACTCGGGCGGTTGCCCGGGGCGGCATCGTGGTGGGGGGCGGCATCACGGGCATCGGCAAAAATAAATAAATAAATGCTCGTACTCATGCTGCCCCGACGTCAGCCAGCGCATATTGGGAATGTCACAGGCACCGATCGGTCTTCTGTCGCCCATTTGCTGGGAGTAAGGGCGCCCTTCGTTTGCGACGTACAGCAGCTTTTAGTGCTTTTAAAGAAGTGGGTTGTAGGTTGAGGGAGAATTCTTATTTATGCTTTTGGAGAGGAGGGCAGGGCGGTGGGGGAGTCTCTGACCGGCTGGAGCAGCATCTAATAACCAACTCGCAAAATAACACAAAATAAAAACAAACCAACAAACACGAAAACAGCAGACATTATAATACTGACTTATAATTTGCACCGATGTTTTTTCGAAATTCTATACACAAGAAGTGAGCGCGAGAGCCTGCTCGCTGCTGAAGTCAAAGTAAACTTTATTGTCATCTCCGCTACAGACAGTCCAGCATATAGAGAGACGAGACGACGAGGCTCCAGTTACAGCAGTGCAAGTAAACAAACAATATATATAAGAAGAGTAAGAAAATAAATATACACTTTAGGACTCGGGATAAAGGGATCAATGACAATTTAAAATTTACAGTTTGATGATTTAAAGTCTCACACACAACCCGTCGAAAGGGGAGGGGGGTCGGCTGCTTCCAAATAGAGCACATTTCATTCATAAAGATGCCGCGGCGCGCATGCACAAAAGGATCCAGACGCAGACTCCGCGCTAACAGAAAAGACCATTCCACAGACACAGGACCACGGACCATGACATACTCTCTCTCTCTTCATATGTGTGTGTGTGTGTGTGTACGACAGCTTCATGTTAATGTACAATCCTTAATATGTTTTGTTTGTGTGTGTGTGGGGGGGGGGACCGCCACTGCCTGTAATGATGAGACCGAGCTGAGTGTAGAGGAGCGATACAGGGTGGTGTTTCAGTGCTGCTGACTGGAGGACATTCAGATTTGTTAGTAAACTGTGCAAAGTGATGTGAGTGTTGATGATGTAAGTTGTTCTGTAAGGAGGGAAGGTCACAAACAAAGTGACACAACAAAGTGTCATGTTTCGGCTGTGTGGCAGGCAGGGATTGGACCCAAACGCAAACTCACGGGGACAGAACTTGAACTCAAAAGCACAGCTTTATTGCTGGAAAATAGAACACAAGCAATACAAAACTAAACTGGGAAAAGCTAATTAAAATTCATACCAGAAGACACGGGGACAATCACACACAGCATGAGGGACAACACAACACTGACTCAGAGAAACACAGGGTTTAAATACACTGGGGAGTAACGAGGGGAATGAGACACAGAAGGAGGGCACAGCTGGGAGAAATCAGGACTGACGAGACAAGCAAAGCAGGACGCATTCACATAAGACACGGACCTTCAAAGTAAAACAGGAAGTATCACACAGAGACGCGAACTTGACACAGTGGAGACAGCAACTAAGAAACACAGAGACATAAACCATAAGGCAGAGGACTCTAAGAACCGAAAGACACAGAGGGGAACTCAAACATGCAGACACAGACTCACACAGAACAGAGGGGACACAGAGAAACATGAATAGAATAGAATAGAATAGAATTCAACTTTATTGTCATTGCACATGCACAGGTACAGGGCAACGAAATGCAGTTTGCATCCATCCAGAAGTGCTTTAGTGATATAGATATATTACAATATATATTAGCAATAATATAGATATGTGAGTATATTACAGAATGGGTCTATTATGGTGTGTTATAATGTACACGGTATGAAGTATGTTGTGAATATTCTATAACTATAAGTATGTACAGGCTGTAGTGAGTACAAGCTATGAGCAGGATTGATTGATTGATTGATTGATTGATTGGTAATTTATTTCAACATGTGAACAATATACAAGTACATTTAGAAAAGAAATGAGAGAAAAAAAATATACTATACAAATTACATACAAAAAAACATTCTGATTAATTTACATGTTGAAAGGGAGTGGGAAGAAGTATACACTTATTTAATCCCACCCCTGTCCCATAAATTATCAGTGAATATTTAGTCAGCTTCCTTACTGATATAATTTGTAATAAAAATAGTGAACAGATTTCTGATATACTATATACTATAATATCACATCATGAATTTTTTGTTTGTTTGTTTTTAAATAGAGACATTCACTTAATTTAAATATTTTCCTTTTCTTTATAGATCGAGAAGATCATATTTTTATAACTCTTTTTGAACAGTTTTATGTTTGGACATTGCTTTAATTCCATATTCAGTTTGTTCCATAGTTTCACTCCTTGAACAGAAACACAAAAGCGTTTTCTTGTAGTACGTACCTTCATTGTTTTGAAGTTACAAAAACCCCTTAAATTATAACTTCCTTCTTTCAAAAAAAACATACTCTGAATATTACCTGGCAGTTCTTTATTTTTTGCTTTGAATAGAATTTGTGCTGTTTGGAATTTCACTATATCGTCAATTTTCAATATTTCAGACTGCAAAAATAGTGAGTTTGTATGTTCCCTATAACCTGCATTGTGGATGATTCGAATTCCTTTCTTTTGAAGAGTAAAAAGTGAATGTAATGTGGTTTTATAGTTATTGCCCCAGACCTCTGCACAATAGCTTAAGTATGGTGAAACCAGTGAACAGTAGAGAATATGAAGTGATGTTCTGTCGAATACCTGTTTTGCCTTGTTTAGTACTGCAATGCTTCGTGATACTTTGGAATGAACATATCTTACGTGAGCTCTCCAGTTAAGTTTTTCATCTATTATTACCCCCAGAAATTTATTTTCACTGACTCTTTCAATATCAACACCATTTATTTGAATCTTTGCATTAGTATTTAAACTACTATTTCCAAATAACATAAGTTTAGATTTATTCAAATTTAATGATAATTTGTTTTTATCAAGCCAGAACTTCACTTTACTTATTTCATTAGTCATATCCTCCAATAAATTCTGCAGATCATCACCAGAGCAAAAAATGTTTGTATCGTCAGCAAAGAGAACCACTTTTAATACTTTGGACACTTTACAGATGTCGTTAATGTACAAGTTGAAGAATTTTGGACCCAAAACTGACCCTTGGGGTACACCACAAGCAATGTCCATACATAAGGAGCAACCACCATTTATTTTCACAAACTGCTTTCTGTCACTTAAATAACTCCGGACCCAATCTAAAACTACCCCTCTGACACCATAACGTTCCAGTTTTCTTATTAATATATCATGATCTATAGTGTCAAATGCCTTTGTCAAGTCTATGAATAACCCAGCCACATATTGCTTTTTGTCTGTGGAATTTGTGATGTATTCTATTGAATCTAATAGTGCCGATGATGTTGATCTGCTTGATCGGAATCCGTACTGACTCTCAGTGAGTAGTTTATGTTTATCTATAAATTTTTCCAGTCTGTTTTTAAACAGTTTTTCAAGAACTTTTGAGAATTGAGGTAGTAAAGAGACAGGCCTGTAGTTTGTGAAATGGTGTTTGTTTCCAGATTTGTATAGAGGTATAACTTTTGCTATTTTCATTCTGTCTGGAAATCGACCAGTTTGAAATGATAAATTACAGATGTATGTAAATGGTTTTATAATAGCCTCAATGACTCTTTTAACCACTATCATATCAATATCATTACAATCCAAAGATTTGTGATTTTTACATTTTTTGACAATTTCAAGAACTTCATTTTCATCAACGGCTGTGAGAAACATAGAATATGGATTTCTGTCAATCAGTGTATCGGGTTTTTCCTGTGCTTTCCCAGGATGAGTGATTGTTCTTGCTAAATTTGAGGATATGAACAGGATATAAATATGAAAAACTATACAGAATATGAAATAAATAACTTTACAGAATCTGAGATATACAGCTATACAGAAATGGGAACTATGCAAGTTGTAAACAGTTGTAGGATTAAAAATTATCGAATGTACAGAATGATTATTTACACAGAGCTATACAGTAGTGCAGTTAAGATAAGTGAGATATAATTTCTACAGAGGCTATATAAAGTGCTAGTGGTTGTGAGTGGTGGTTCAGTCCATGTTATTATTGTGTGTTTGAGGGTACAGTTGTCCATTGTGGGTGTGTGTATGTCCAGTCTATGAGTTAACGTGGGTCAGATGTCAGGAGGCAGAGTTCAGGAGTCTGACAGCTGTGGGGAAGAAGCTGTTCCGGTACCTGGTGGTCTTAGTCCGGAGGCTCCTGTGGCGCCTCCCAGAGGGCAGGAGGGTGAAGAGTCCATGTGATGGGTGACTGGGGTCTTTGATGATTTTCCCAGCCCTTTTCAGACACTGCTTCCTGTAGATGTCTTTTATGGCAGGAAGTGGTGCTCCGGCGATGCGCTGGGCAGTTTTCACGACCCTCTGCAACGCCTTCCGGTCCGAGGCAGAGCAGTTCCCGTACCAGACTGTTATACAGTTGGTCAGGATGCTCTCGATGGTGCCACGATAGAAGTTCACCAGGATGTCTGAGGACAGGTGGTTCTTCCTCAGAGCCCTCAAGAAGAAGAGGTGCTGGTGAGCCTTCTTGACCAGCTTGGAGCAGCTGGTCGTCCAGATGAGATCCTCGGAGATGTGGACTCCCAGGAAGTCCACATCTCCCAGGAAGGGCAAGGGATCAAAACTAGAAACCACAGAATAACTCACACAAGTACAATAATACAAACATCACAAAGAACTAAAAACGCTGGGTCAGGAGACCCAGGACCGTGACACAAAGTGTGATTAAAGAGCTGTGGAGGTCTGTAGCTCAGCTGTAGGGGAGGGTGGAGCAGTGACAGTGGAGGCTGGTGAAGTCACAGCAGTGAAAGATCAATATAGTTCAGATAATATTAGTGAAGAAAACAGTTATAGAATATCAGGAGTAGGGATGGGTATCGTTTAGGTTTTATCCGATAACGGTGCCAAATCGGTACTTTTGAAACGGTGCCGGTGCTCAAACCGGTGCTTAAAGAATGGAGAACACAAAATTGGTCCAAAAACCTCTCATGTTCAGCTGCTTTTTTGTAAAAAGATAACAATGTTAGCCTTTTCTGCAGCTATGGGGCATACAGGGAGTGCAGAATTATTAGGCAAGTTGTATTTTTGAGGAATAATTTTATTATTGAACAACAACCATGTTCTCAATGAACCCAAAACGGGAACGCTCTGTTTTGCGTAACTATTTTTAAATCCCAGTAGCACTGCAACCACGTAAGCTAGCGCAAAAATTTTTTTTGCATATTAAACCAGAGGAGTTGTACTTACATCTTATGCCATCAGCTTGTCCTAGGTCACGGTTTCCTTCCACATAAAGCTTTGCAAAAACTGCATAAAAAGCGCTTGCAGGAACAAAAACATAATATTCCAGAAACACGCTTTACCGATCCGATCAGCTGTTCATAACCCTTCCTACGTTGGAATAGACGTCAGCGCGAACTTTTGCATTTCCGCCATTACCTGCCCGAAACCGGAAGTGACGTCATTTTCGCGGAAATGTAGTCTTTTTTGCCATCAGGGCCTCAGGGTCTATACTGCTCTTTTTAAAAGTTATCTTTGACTTTATGACTTTCTGTGTCGTTTCTGGGATGCTTAGGACTCATATTGCACTGCTGGAAATAGCTTATTTTGATGCATATGCTGCTTTTTTGCAAATTTGCAGTATAATATTTATTTTCGTTTTTCCTGCAGTGTATAAAAATTGGTGTATTTCAAAAATAAAACTATGAAGACACTCAAAATAAATTTCCTGTGGTGGTAAACTATTTTGTGCAACTTTTTTGTATTTACAGTTTTGAGGGATAAGCCTCTTAAATTTCTCTAACTAGAAATATATGTTAAAAAAGCAAAAACGATTTTCAATTCTTTTGTAGTTTATTGCACTTTTTTTTGCAATTTATGTAATTACTATGCACTTAATGAATGCATATTATTAAAATCTGGGCTATAATGGTTGTATTGATGTATAGCAACTTGAAATGCTCCCAAAAATGGCTCCACAGCATGTAAAAATATAATATAAGCTCTGGCGGACTTGGTTCTATGGTAGGTCTTAAAGGGTTAATATCAAAGCTGAATGTTTTTGGAAGTAGTTTTTAGTTTGTTTTTAGTTTTAGCTATTTTAGGGGGATATCTGTGTGTGCAGGTGACTATTACTGTGCATAATTATTAGGCAACTTAACAAAAAACAAATATATACCCATTTCAATTATTTATTTTTACCAGTGAAACCAATATAACATCTCCACATTCACAAATATACATTTCTGACATTCAAAAACAAAACAAAAACAAATCAGCGACCAATATAGCCACCTTTCTTTGCAAGGACACTCAAAAGCCTGCCATCCATGGATCCTGTCAGTGTTTTGATCTGTTCACCATCAACATTGCGTGCAGCAGCAACCACAGCCTCCCAGACACTGTTCAGAGAGGTGTACTGTTTTCCCTCCTTGTAAATCTCACATTTGATGATGGACCACAGGTTCTCAATGGGGTTCAGATCAGGTGAACAAGGAGGCCATGTCATTAGTTTTTCTTCTTTTATACCCTTTCTTGCCAGCCACGCTGTGGAGTACTTGGACGCGTGTGATGGAGCATTGTCCTGCATGAAAATCATGTTTTTCTTGAAGGATGCAGACTTCTTCCTGTACCACTGCTTGAAGAAGGTGTCTTCCAGAAACTAGCAGTAGGACTGGGAGTTGAGCTTGACTCCATCCTCAACCCGAAAAGGCCCCACAAGCTCATCTTTGATGATACCAGCCCAAACCAGTACTCCACCTTGCTGGCGTCTGAGTCGGACTGGAGCTCTCTGCCCTTTACCAATCCAGCCACGGGCCCATCCATCTGGCCCATCAAGACTCACTCTCATTTCATCAGTCCATAAAACCTTAGAAAAATCAGTCATGAGATATTTCTTGGCCCAGTCTTGACGTTTCAGCTTGTGTGTCTTGTTCAGTGGTGGTCGTCTTTCAGCCTTTCTTACCTTGGCCATGTCTCTGAGTATTGCACACCTTGTGCTCTTGGGCACTCCAGTGATGTTGCAGCTCTGAAATATGGCCAAACTGGTGGCAAGTGGCATCTTGGCAGCTGCACGCTTGACTTTTCTCAGTTCATGGGCAGTTATTTTGCGCCTTGGTTTTTCCACACGCTTCTTGCGACGCTGTTGACTATTTTGAATGAAACGCTTGATTGTTCGATGATCACGCTTCAGAAGCTTTGCAATTTTGAGACTGCTGCATCCCTCTGCAAGATATCTCACTATTTTTGACTTTTCTGTGCCTGTCAAGTCCTTCTTTTGACCCATTTTGCCAAAGGAAAGGACGTTGCCTAATAATTATGCAAACCTGATATAGGGTGTTGATGTCATTAGACCACACCCGTTCTCATTACAGAGATGCACATCACCTAATATGCTTAATTGGTACTAGACTTTCGAGCTTATACAGCTTGGAGTAAGACAACATGCATGAAGAGGATGATGTGGACAAAATACTCATTTGCCTAATAATTTTGCACTCCCTGTATATGGTATCACTCTTGGCTGGAAGCAGAGATTAAACAGTGGAAAAAACACTTTTAGCCTTTTTGGCCAGGGTGAAGGGAGTATCTGCCATCAAACAAGAAGACAGCCAGATGTAGCTATGATGATGTTTCCTAGTTTACCTTACCTGCATTAATGTAATAATGTGGTTAGCCTACTCAACGTAAATTATACACGAACAACATTAAGCGACTCACGCAGAGAAGAACGGCTGCTGCTGCATCATCATCCTCATCATTTCTGCTACACTGGCAGGGCTAGGGGCCAGGACTCTCCTCTTCTTGTTTTTGAGGGATGTTGCTAACTCCGGGTCTGATAACAGGCACCACATGTGCTCGGTGTGAGGTCTCGCAGCAAGCTATCAAATACGGCGCATTTCTCGGCTTTTAAAAAAAACGCTATGCGTCGCCAGGTGTTTCATCGGATTTGAGGTGTTACCTCCTTTGACAGTATCACAGTATCAGCTTAAAGCACTTGTTGCAGGCTGCTGAGTTTGCATATTTTGCTGTGAAGTACAGCCAGACTTTTGACCGCTTGGCCTTGGGCATTTTTAATCTGTAGCTCTGCTCTAAAAGAACGTACGTACCTGGACCCGCCTACTATCCTCGGAAACGTAAAATGATTGGCTAGAAGTGTATCACAGCTCAGGGAAAAAAAGCACCGAAATGTGCGCTGCTTTTCGGTCTGGTTACTACCGTTTATGTCCGAACCAGTGCCATCATGGCACCGGACACCGGTACCCATCCCTAATCAGGAGTTATTACAGCAGTGTTGGGGAGTAACTGAATACATGTACCAGCGTTACGTATTTAAAATACAAAATATGAGTAACTGTATTGTGTTACAGTTACCGTTTAAATAGGTGGCAATGAGAATACAGTTACACTGGGGCAAAAAAGTATTTAGTCAGCCACCGATTGTGCAAGTTCCCCCACTTAAAATGATGACAGAGGTCAGTAATTTGCACCAGAGGTACACTTCAACTGTGAGAGACAGAATGTGAAAAAAAATCCATGAATTCACATGGTAGGATTTGTAAAGAATTTATTCGTAAATTAGGGTGGAAAATAAGTATTTGGTCACCTCAAACAAGGAAAATCTCTGGCTCTCACAGACCTGTAACGTCTTCTGTAAGACGCTTTTCTGTCCCCCACTCGTTACCTGTATGAATGGCACCTGTTTGAACTCATCATCTGTATAAAAGACACCTGTCCACAGCCTCAAACAGTCAGACTCCAAACTCCGCCATGGCCAAGACCAAAGAGCTTTCGAAGGACACCAGGAAAAGTATTGTAGACCTGCACCAGACTGGGAAGAGTGAATCTACAATAGGCAAGCAGCTTGGTGTGAATAAATCAATTGTGGGAGCAATCATCAGAAAATGGAAGACATACAAGACCACTGATAATCTCCCTCAATCTGGGGCTCCACGCAAGATCTCATCCCGTGGGGTCAAAATGATCATGAGAACGGTGAGCAAAGATCCCAGAACCACACGGGGGGACCTGGTGAATGACCTGCAGAGAGCTGGGACCAAAGTAACAAAGGTCACCATCAGTAACACACTACAACGGCAGGGAATCAAATCCCGCAGTGCCAGACGTGTTCCGCTGCTGAAGCCAGTGCATGTCCAGGCCCGTCTGAAGTTTGCCAGAGAGCACATGGATGATACAGCAGAGGATTGGGAAAATGTCATGTGGTCAGATGAAACCAAAGTAGAACTTTTTGGTATAAACTCAACTCGTCGTGTTTGGAGGACGAAGAATACTGAGTTGCATCCCAAGAACACCATACCTACTGTGAAGCATGGGGGTGGAAACATCATGCTATGGGGCTGTTTTTCTGCCAAGGGGACAGGACGACTGATCCGTGTTAAGGAAAGAATGAATGGGGCCATGTATCGTGAGATTTTGAGCCAAAACCTCCTTCCATCAGTGAGAACTTTGAAGATGAAACGAGGCTGGGTCTTCCAACATGACAATGATCCAAAACACACCGCCCGGGCAACAAAGGAGTGGCTCCGTAAGAAGCATTTGAAAGTCCTGGAGTGGCCTAGCCAGTCTCCAGACCTCAACCCCATAGAAAATCTGTGGCGGGAGTTGAAAGTCTGTGTTGCTCGGCGACAGCCCCAAAACATCACTGCTCTCGAGAAGATCTGCATGGAGGAATGGGCCAAAATACCAGCTACTGTGTGTGCAAACCTGGTAAAGACCTATAGTAAACGTTTGACCTCTGTTATTGCCAACAAAGGTTATGTTACAAAGTATTGAGTTGTATTTTTGTTATTGACCAAATACTTATTTTCCACCCTGATTTACGAATAAATTCTTTACAAATCCTACCATGTGAATTCATGGATTTTTTTTTCACATTCTGTCTCTCACAGTTGAAGTGTACCTCTGGTGCAAATTACTGACCTCTGTCATCATTTTAGGTGGGGGAACTTGCACAATCGGTGGCTGACTAAATACTTTTTTGCCCCACTGTATGTTAGGCTATGCTCTCTCTAGTTTTGGTAATTCCACGTTGGTGGAAACCCAAACAAAACACGATTAAGAGGCTCTAATGTCTGTGTCTCAATCTCACGGCCCATGTCACCTCTGCTTGCAGCTGCATAATGACGTGAAGAAATATTTTTTAAAATTATTATTCAAAAACTCATTTAATATGAAAGCAACAGGCAGAGTCTTACAGGCATAGCCCTAAAGAATGTAGCCTCATGGGCAGTGTAGTCCGTGCTGCAGGGAGAACTGTCATACACGTTATGTGTCTGTGAGCGCGAGGAGGGAGAGAAAGGAAAGGTACGAGTTGCCACCGAGCAGAAACGGGAGCTGGAAGCATGTAAATATAATAATAACCACTGCAGCCAAAAACAGTGCCTGAGGAGCCCAGTTGTAAGTAAGCTATTAAGACTCGACTGTACACCGTGTTCGTGTTTTCCTCCAAAACCGTAAGTTCTGTTGGAGCAGCCTTTCAACACCTCTCTCTGTCTCTGGCTAACAAAGTTGACCCAGACAACAAAGTAAAGCTAGTTTTCAGCTACGAGCCCGACACAAACCCAACGTATTAGCCAGAGGTCCCTTTACTACGGTTCAGAGCCACGGACCTGTTTTATATACGCGTGAAACAGTTTTCTACACGAGATCACTGCAAAAAGTGCAGCCTTACCTAATGTCCACCTACTGTTATTCATTTATATATATATATATATATATGTATTTTTTTTTGTGTGTGTGTCCCGTTTGGATCTTTAGCCATCAGAATTGTTGTCTTAAGGCCAAGAAAGATGCCAAGCGGATTTATTTTACCAAGTGGATCATCATGGCCTTGCCATATTGGTCCATTTGATTGACCTTTATTATAATTATGAATTTATTTTATTTTCAGTTGCTACAAACGGGACAGACATGACTGGGGGATAGGACAGGGAGAAAGAATGAAAGAAAGAGAGGGAGAGAAAGAAAACCAAAGGGGAGAAGAGACGGTGAGAAGGGGGGGAAGAAAAACAAACAAAACAAACAAAAAAATAAACAAACAAAACACCTGGATCACCTGTATGGAGAAAAAAGACAGAAGAGAAAGCAAACAACAAAGAGCAACATAATAATAAAAAAAAAAAAAAACAGCACCATCACAATAAACTAGCTAGCAGTAGATAACAGTAGATACTAAATAATAAACGATTTTGTGCAGCACGCAAGATAGACAGCGCACAATGTGCTTTGAGGCAGCAGCCAAGAAAGCTGTAGTCCGCGTCTGTGAACACCCGTGTGTACCCCTGTGTGCATACCTGTGTGGATGAGCATGCTTGCATTCCAAAGGTTTCGCCATGTAACGATCTGCTAGGGAGTGTGGGGAGCCATAGCCCCGTCCACCAGGGTATGAAGCAGGTATGGAGGAGATCCAGGCCCCAGATATCCAGAGGCCCCAGAGTACAAGGACCCGAGGAGGACCACCAAAGGGGGGGAACCGTGCCTCCCTCCTGGGAAGAGCTGATCAGAGCCCCAAAGGAGAGGTCACTCAGCAGCTACGGAGCAGAGGCCAGTGGGGGTTGCAGTGGCGTGCCCGCGGGCTCTGCCGGCAGCCAGCTGTGCCAGAGAGGACCGAGCTTCAGGCCCAGAGGCCAGAGGCCTGAGGGCATCCCACCCCCCGGAAGGAGCCCAGCCGGGCCACAGGCGCCCGGCCCCGCCAATCGGCCACCAGGAGTGAGCCGGTACATACATGAGCGCCCAGCCCCAGACGACATGGACCACCAACACACCAACGTCTGAGGGCATCAGCCACCGGCAGGGAGTGTGGTGAAGGAGGATAGGCCTCCGTACTTTAGAGGGCCTGAGATGTACCCAGAGAGGTTGAGTCTAAGACCCAACCTGACATATAGACACAGACGGACAGGCGCACGCGGACACAGACGTGCATTCCCACCCCATATGCACAACCAAATACAGGCACTCACCCAACGTGTAGACAGACACAAATAGACACTGCACAGACAGTCACACTCCCCAAACATACTCTATATCCCAGGTCCAGGTACCCCCGCCCTCAGAGGGGCAAGCCGCACCTAGACCCAGGAGATGCAACCCTTCTCTCTGGGGTGGAGGCAAGCGGACCACCTCCTTATCTGCAGTAGCAGGGAGGCCCCGCATCCCAGACCCCAGTCTGACGGCCAACACCTCCTCCCAGCCCCCCAGCCCTGACGGCTAACAGAACCGGGGTGAGTGAAGACCTCAAACCTTCCTACGCCCGCTCATATGTAGTGTTGCTGTGTGCTGTTCTAAAGTGCATTTAAAACTCAGGAGAGCATGGTACTAGCTTCCTCTCAGAGAGCAGCACGGCTCTTCCCGAAAACCCTTAGTGTCTAAATGCATTTAAAATTGAGGGTAGGGCACCAGCGCCAGAGGTACACCGACCATCCTCTGGATGCTGTAAAACGTGCCCACCCCCAAAGCCCTATATGTATGTGTTATGTGAGAGTGTGAGTAATGTGGATGTCTAGGTTGCAGAATAAAATTGAGGCACAGGCGGCCAGAAGGGGACAGAGGGGGAGTGCCTCCCCTGCACCCTGGTGACATACCTGCACCCCAAGCCCTGCGTGTGTGGGTGGGTGTGGTAGAGCGGGAATAGGGAGGCAGCTGAGGATGGCGAGGGAAGAAAGGGAGGGGTAAGCGGCCCCTCCCTGGGGCCAGCTCCCCCGCTGACCCCAGTAGGCACCCCCACACTCTGGAACCCACCAGGGCAAGGGGGCCCAGGCCCATCCGGACCGGGGCCCGCAGCAGCAGCACCGCCCAGCCCCACAGAGTCCGGGGCAGCCCACCCCACTCCACCCCAGAGAAAACTGCACCCACCCCATCATCTCCCAAACTACACAAGACAATAGACACCCAGGTTGAGTTCATTCTCCACCTCTCCTATATCTCTCCCCCCACCTGCAGAGTGAGCTCCTGTAGTGAGAAGACCACCTGCAAAGATATAACAACCTCCTTACCAGTTAGAGAGCCCCCTAGTAGGGCTGATGCACCAGAGGTCCCCTGCACTGGGGCTGAGCCCCCCTGCACCCACCCGCCCACTGCTCCGGTGACACAACAGCCAGGACCCAAGCCCCCAAGGCCCAGCCAGCACCCCAGACCGGGGGGCGGAGCACCCCCAGACCCCCAAGCCTCCACGCCCGTCCCGGATCCTCCCAGGGGCAGCGAGGCTACCAGGCCAGTAACCAACGTCCGCCAGCACAGACCCTCCCCCATCTCCGCTGTACACAGCCACAAGGAAAACACCATCCAAGAGCCCCAGAGCTCCTAACCAGGTCATGGCCACATCCCCCAGGTTAGTCCCTCTAGGGAAACGTTCCTAGGGACTCCCCAGACGCCCTAAGGCCGTCCCTCCCCCATATCAACCACAATAGCAAAGGCAGGACCAAACCATGACCCCCCACTAGGTGATGAAGCCGATCAAAGGAGCCCAAAGGGATTGATCAAATGTGATGGCAGATGTTGTATCAAGACTAATCTGATCTATTAGATGGTTTCTATATTGGTTAGAATTAAGATTATTTTTATTTTTCCAGTTAATGAGGACCATTTTCTTGACAATGCATAGGGCCGTAAAAACAACGTGGGCTGTGTTTATTTCTGCAGTGACCTCATCCAAGTTGCCCAGCAAGCATACTAAAGGGGAGGCTGGAATGTTACATTTCAGATACTTTGATAAGTCTTCACATATCTCACGCCAAAACTTCTGAACTGGTGGACAGAACCAAAGAGCGTGGATGTAATTGTCCGGTGTATTTGCTGTGCAGTGTGAGCAGTTGTTGGAAGGCGTATAGCCCATCTTGAACATCCTATGACCAGTATAGTGCACTCTGTGTAATATTTTGTATTGTATTAATTGCAAACTGGGATTTCTGATCCATTGAAAGGTTTTTAAGCATATCTGAGACCAAAGGATTGGGTCTAAGTTGATTGAAAAATCTGCTTCCCATTTTGCAATAGGAAGGGATATTGATTCATCTATTTTAGAAAGTGTTCTGTATATTTTAGACAATAATTTGGGGGGTTTTTAGACTAAAATATTGTACCACACTTGGTGGTGTTTGTAATTCAGCTTCACTGGGATTAAATTTCTTTTTTACTATGGATTTAATTTGTTGATATTCCAAAAATCGTTTCTTGTTGATCCCATATTGTGTAACTAGTCTGTCAAACGAAATAAAGTCTGTTCCTTCCCACATACAGGTATGTTCCAAGTATTTAATTCCTTTGCAACTCCAATCTGGAAAGTTTATCATATTATTGTTTTGTAATATGTCCGGATTGTTCCAGATAGGTGTACATTTGCATGGGATTAATGAAGACTGTCATTTTTAGAAACTCCCACCATGCTGTCAGAGAAGAGCTGATATTGATGCTTTTAAAACATTCATGTCGTTTGATGTTTGAGCTGATAAATGGTAGGTCTGAAATTTCTAGGTTATTACATAGTGCCTGTTCTACATCTATCCAAGGTTCATCTAAGAGGGTGTGTTTAAACCATCTAGAGATGAACTGAAGCCTGTTGGCTAAAAAATAGTGATTAAAGTTAGGCAGATCTAATCCTTCTTTATCCTTGGTCCTTTGTAGTTGTCACAGCTGCCGAGGCGAGCCGTGTGGATTTAGAAGGAGGACCCAAGATGCAGGCAGTGGATAAGATGCCGGTGAGTTTATTTATACAGGGGTGAGAAGGCAAACAGGCAAGAGGGAAGACAAAACTAAAGACCTGAACTGGGAAAGCTAAATGACAAACCTGAGATGATACAAAAAGGGATGAGAGGCAGAGAGACGAGCAGGACACCGAGTAACATAGACTGACACGGAGGAACACAGACGAACCGGCAACAGGCAGGAAAACACACAGGGCTTAAATACACACACCAGTAATCAGAGGACGAGAGACAAGAGGGCAACACAGCTGGGAGGAATCTGGGCTGACGGGACAGGCGAGACGTAAACTGATCACACTCACATACGGCACGGACCTTCACAATAAAACAGGAAACTCAGACACATGGAACCAGACAAGACATTGAACTAAACAGACAGATTCACAAACAGATGGGGTGACACCATAGACAGACAGATACAGACGCAGACTCAGAGGCAGACCGAATATAATACAGAACCTAAACAATCATCATCTAGAAA
Source organism: Maylandia zebra (assembly GCF_041146795.1). Taxonomy (NCBI): domain Eukaryota; kingdom Metazoa; phylum Chordata; class Actinopteri; order Cichliformes; family Cichlidae; genus Maylandia; species Maylandia zebra. The sequence goes on along the minus strand of NC_135169.1, from coordinate 7,334,575 downwards.
ATGATAAACTAAAGGCGCTGGGTCACCGACCCAGGACCATGACAGTACCCCCCCCCCCCCCCCCCCCCCCCCCTCAAGGGCTGGCTCCAGACAGCCCAGCAGAAACACAAAAACAGACCAAAACAAAACAGAAAAGGACCCGACCAGGGCGGGCGGAGGGGGCCCAGGACGGAGGGACAGAGTCCAAAAAGGCCCAGATGGTCAAGTTCAGGAGGCCGACCATGCGAATGGCAGCGGGGCAGGTCCGGATGCCGGCCACGCAGTAGGCAGTGGCGTGGAAACAGTTCTGGGGGCCGACCGTGCGGACGGCAACAGCGGCGTGGAAACAGTTCTGGGGGCCGACCGTGCGGACAGCAACAGCGGCGTGGAAACAGTTCTGGGGGCCGACCGTGCGGACGGCAACAGCGGCGTGGAAACAAGTCCGGAGGCCGGCCACGCGGAAGGCAGTGGCGGCGTTCAGGAGGGCGTCCACGGTGGCGGAGATGCCCAACAAGCGGCCTGGCAGATGACCGATGATGTGGAGGTGGCAGTAGGGGACCTGAAGGCTGCGTGGCCCCTGCAGCCCCAGGCGAAGCGGAGGCTGGACCAGACGAGGCGGAAGCTGAGGCTGGACCAGACGAAGCTGATGAGGACACTGAAGCAGAAGCTGGACCAGGCGATGCTGATGAGGACGAAGAAGCAGAGGCTGGACCAGGGGAAGCAGCTGATGAGGATGCTGAAGCTGGACCGGGCGAAGCAGCTGATGAGGATGCTGAAGCTGGACCGGGCGAAGCAGCTGATGAGGATGCTGACACGGAAGCTGGACCAGGCGAAGCAGCTGATGAGGATGCTGACACGGAAGCTGGACCAGACGAGGATGAAGACGCGGAGGCTGGACCAGACGAGGATGAAGACGCGGAGGCTGGACCAGACGAGGATGAGGACGCGGAGGCTGGACCAGACGAGGATGAGGACGCGGAAGCAGAAGCTGGACCAGACGAGGATGAGGACGCGGAAGCAGAAGCTGGACCAGGCGATGCTGATGTGGATGAAGACACGGAGGCTGGACCAGGCGAGGCTGATGAGGATGCTGAAGCTGGACCAGGCGAGGCTGATGAGGATGCTGACACGGAGGCTGGACCAGGCGAGGAGGATGCTGAAGCAGATGCTGGACCAGGCGATGCTGAAGCAGATGCTGGACCAGGCGATGCTGAAGCAGATGCTGGACCAGGCGATGCTGACGAGGACACGGAGGCTGGACCAGGCGATGCTGACGAGGACACGGAAGCTGGACCAGACGAGGATGAAGCAGTGGCTGGACCAGGCGAAGCGGATGAAGCCAAAGCAGACGCTGGACCAGGCGATGAGGATGCTGAAGCAGATGCTGAAACCGGACCAGGCGAGGCCGAAGACACAGGGGCTGGACCAGGCGAGGCCGAAGACTCTGAGGCCGCAGCAGGCGAGGACGATGAGACTGCAGCAGGCGAGGACGATGAGACTGCAGCTGGTGATGAGACTGCAGCTGGTGATGAGACTGCAGCTGATGGCTGGACGGGCTCCTCGGGCCCCCCAGCTGACGAGGCAGAAGGCTGGACGGGCTCCTCGGGCCCCCCAGCAAAAACAGTCTCAGAACCAGTGGGCACTGGAGCCCCTGGCACACACAGAACAGAACCAGCAGGTGCGGAGACCTCTGGCAGGAACACAACAGAACCAGCAGGCACACGGGCCTCTGGCAGGAACGCAACAGAACCAGCAGGCACACGGGCCTCTGGCAGGAACGCAACAGGACCAGCAGGCACACGGGCCTCTGGCAGGGACGCAACAGGACCAGCAGGCACACGGGCCTCTGGCAGGGACAGAACAGGACCAGCAGGCACACGGGCCTCTGGCAAACACATAGCGGCCTGCAGCTGCGCAGAGCATTGACCCTGCCCAGGCAGCGACAGCCGGGTGCAGTCCTCAGCTGGCTTCTTAAACTCCAGGGGTCCAGAGTCTGATGGGGGCTGAAACCCAGCCTCTGGGGAGGCCCTGGAGTGCATCTCAGTCTCAGAACTGGCCAGCCTTTGAGGAATGTTGACATTGTTCTTGGGTTTGTCTCTCTGCTTAGAGTACGAAGTTGTTGAACTGTCCGTTATGGGTTGGACTGACATGGCTTGCTGTACAGGAGGAGTAGGTGAAGGTGATGGCTGAACAGGTGGTGGAGCAACTGACACAGGATGCAGGGCTGGTGACTGCTGAACAGGAGGCTGAACTGAGGATAAAGCTAATGATTCTTCTGCCAACCGGGCTACTGACTGGGCCATGGATTGTAACAGGGTTTGTAATAAGTCTGGCTGTGACTGTAATTGAGCTATGGATTGTGAGGCTGAATGTGGCGGAGGTGGCGACTGGGCTTCTGGCCGGGCGGCTAACTGAGCTTCTGGCCGGGCGGCTAACTGAGCTTCTGGCGATAAACAGTTTTTGTCCTGTGCCGTACAGAACATCACCCCTGAGTAAACGGTCCCACAGTTCAGACCAATAATACTATCCTGTCCACTCACCACAGCTGGCCGCTCGGAAATCCCCAGGTCCGACTGTGGCGAGGAGCGTCGTCAGCATGAGCGCCGTTTCCCCCTCGAAGGCTGGGTTGACGGGCCGGGCAGAACATCCTCTGTCGGACCGGGCAGTGAAGCATGAGTTGCAGGGTGGGTGGTAGCAGCCGGGGGGTGAAGACGGAGTCCATTCAGAATGAAATTCTGTGCGAGCGGGTGAAGTGAGCTGAGCAGCCAGGGGAGACCAGAAACCAAGCGCTGTAGCCGATTAGCCACGGCTTGGCGAAATTCTCTCCCCTCGTGCTCCAGCCACGCGTTAATTAATTTGTCCACGGAGTAAACAATGTCCTCCCGGAGCTCCTTGGGCGGGTTGAATGCTGCTGGGTCCATAGTGGCCGGTTCGTACTGTCACGGCTGCCGAGGCGAGCCGTGTGGATTTAGAAGGAGGACCCAAGATGCAGGCAGTGGATAAGATGCCGGTGAGTTTATTTATACAGGGGTGAGAAGGCAAACAGGCAAGAGGGAAGACAAAACTAAAGACCTGAACTGGGAAAGCTAAATGACAAACCTGAGATGATACAAAAAGGAATGAGAGGCAGAGAGACGAGCAGGACACCGAGTAACACAGACTGACACGGAGGAACACAGACGAACCGGCAACAGGCAGGAGAACACACAGGGCTTAAATACACACACCAGTAATCAGGGGATGAGAGACAAGAGGGCAACACAGCTGGGAGGAATCTGGGCTGACGGGACAGGGGAAACGTAAACTGATCACACTCACATACGACACGGACCTTCACAATAAAACAGGAAACTCAGACACATGGAACCAGACAAGACATTGAACTAAACAGACAGATTCACAAACAGATGGGGTGACACCATAGACAGACAGATACAGACGCAGACTCAGAGGCAGACCGAATATAATACAGAACCTAAACAATCATCATCTAGAAAATGATAAACTAAAAGCGCTGGGTCACCGACCCAGGACCATGACAGTAGTGTTTTTAAGCTGATACGTGGGGGTTTATCTTTCCAAAGGAATTTAGAAATATACGAGTCTAGAGATCTGAACCAATCTTGTGATGGCTTATTTGGGATCATTGAAAATAAATAGTTTATTTTTGGCAAGACCATCATTTTTATAGCGGCGACCCTTCCCATGAGTGATATGGGTAAAGATTTCCATCTAGCCAGGTCGCCTTCTACTGTCTTTAAAAGTGGGATGTGGTTTAATTTAGTTAATTCTGAAAGTTTAGGAGAGACATTAATACCTAAATATTTTATATTTCCACATTGCAGTGGGGAAGAAGGAGAATTATGGAAGGAGCAATTAATCGGAAGAACTGTTGATTTCGACCAGTTAATTGAATAATCTGAGACACTTGAGAAGGAATTTATCAATGCAATTACCCCAGAGACATTGGTTTGTGAGTTTTGGAGAAAAAGTAACACATCATCTGCATAAAGGCTGATTTTATGTTCTATATTCTTACATTTTATGTCCTTAATTGTTGTAGCCTGTCTAATTGCTGCTGCTAGTGGCTCAATAAAAATTGCAAACAGTGAAGGGGAGAGTGGGCATCCCTGTCTGGTGCCCCTCAGAAGAGAGAAGCTGGAGGATGTTTGGTCATTTGTTCTGACACAAGCTGTTGGGGAGTTATATAATATTTTTAACCAGTTTATGAAAGAGGATCCAAAACCAAATTTATGTAAAGTTGCAAATAGAAATTTCCAGTTAACTCTGTCAAATGCTTTTTCTGCATCTAAAGAAAATATTATGGTTTCAATGTTTTTACTGCATGAGTAGTGTTAGATATTTTGATACCATAGTAGCATTTACAGGATATTGTTTTATACAGGAAAACTGTTACTCAATAAGGCCCAACTACTAGTTGTTTTTCTCTTTCTCTGTGACCCAAGAATTAATGTGTAAGACTCACAAGCTGGTACCTGAAGGTCAAAAACACCACAGAGATGAGACCACTTCCTTACTCCCATCCTCCCTTTTTCTTTATCTCCTGGAAAAGGCTCGTTAAAGGCTAGGTGGTTCGTTTCAGAATTCACTAATGAAAGAACTCTGTATTTTATGTCTAGGAGTGTATTTTGCTGGGATGATCATAAATTGTAGCTGAGCTGATAAACTACACACAGGATACTTCTTTGCTCACAAGGCAGGAAGACGTTTCCTTATTTGGTCTGTACCGGTTTGAACTGGGAAAGCTGACACACGAACCTTTTTTTTCCTCTATATAAACTGCTGTGTATCAAATAAACCTTTGAGTCGATTTGGGAAGACAACCTGAAGCAGTCTGTGTTTCCTTGTTCTCCCAAGCTGCTCCCGACGTCGTAACTAACCCAGCTGAATGGCATACCTGAGTGTTACTTTAAATAATTAGGAATCTTATAAGGAAAGGACAGAACTCTGCTTATCGCTCACGCCACGGAGGAAACCCGGGAAGGCAATTTCCTTCAATTTTGGTGTCAGAAGTGGGATTACTGACAGAAGGTAAATATGCGTCTTTCATATTTATATAGAGACCATATTATACCTCTCTCAGTGATCGATCCATAAAAAAACGGGATATGCTGACGAAGTTTCACTTAGTGATCCAGAGAGATACACTGACTGACTTCCTCAGTCCCCGAATAAAGTAAATTAACCCTTGTGTGGTGTTGGTGGACACAGGAAGTTGCCTGTTGTCTTGAATATTTTAATTTTGTTTAAAAAAAAAAAAAAATAATAATAATAATTAATTGTTTAATTAAACGTACGTTAAAAAGTGAGAAGTTGCTCACTCAGAAAAAGTGACACAGAAAGTTGCCTGTTGTCTTAAATACTTCTCGTTAAGTGAGAAGTTGCTCATCAAAGAGTGACACAGGGAGTTGCCTGTTATCTTGAAACGTACGTTAAAAAGTGAGAAGTTGCTCACTCACAGAAAGCTAGTAAATAATTAAATTTAATTTTGTTAAAAAAAAAAAAAAAAACGAAAGAAAACTGAAAACGGGTCTCACAGACCCGATTACCATACAAGGGTTAAAAGCAGTAAATTAAAAGCAGAAAGACACAGGAAGTTGCCTGTTGTTTTACGAGAAGTTGCTCGTTAAGCGAGAAGTTGCTCGCTAAGTGAGAGTTGCTCACACAAACAAAAAATTGCTAGCAATAAATTTAAAGTGACCTCAGCTGTGCCGCAGCGAAAATACTAACATAAATCCTCCTAGCGTGTAAACCCCTCTGGAAATCACTGAACATGGGTCAGAATTATTCAAAGACCACAGACAGGTCCGATAAAAAATCTAAAGTACCTGTAAAACCAAAAAATTAATAAAATACAAAATAAAGTCTCAAATAACGGCTCAGTATAACTCCCATTTCCGGTTACGTGTAACCTACGTCCGCGAATCGGTGAAGACGTCCATGATCACGTATCCAGAACATGCGGGAGTGCTTATGTGACTGACTTTGTTTACAACTTAAGAAGTTCAATGCATTCTAATTTCTTTTCGGAGCCTTATCCCGAACGATTATCGCCAGAAAACAGGTCAGTAGAAATGTTGAATATCATTTGTGATAAGAAAAGTAGTCTGCTTAAAAAGTCCTGTAGAAAATATATGATAGAATGCCGCGACGTGATGCATCAAATGTTACCGCTATGGACAAAAGGAGGGTAAATAATGACAAAGTCGCCGATTTCTTTAAGAATCTAAAGAAATTCCTGCTAACAATGTCCAGAGACAAAATTGACTTAAATGCAGTAACTATGTGTAAACAGAAGCCTGATGAATCTATCCTAGTATTCATAAAACGCTTTATGCACTGTTGGACAAGCTAGAGGTGCAAATTTAGCTCAGTTTTCCAGCAGCCGCAGACACCCAAAGCAAAAATGAATTTGTGTATTTCATTTAACATAAAGGGTGAAATGTTTGCTGACACTGATAACAGCTTATGTTTTCTCTGCCCTATGTACCGACATGATGGAGAAGGAACATCCTCTGTGTCAGCTGGACCCTCAGCAGAGAATGAACTCAACATCCTTTTTGTCCGGTACTCTATGTCACACACTGTGCCAAAAAAAACGTGTACAGACGCCACTAACAGGTAATCCCATGACTGGGAGCCACACTTTTGTTTCTCTCACACTGTTCAACAACATGATAACTGCTCACACAAGTGAAGGTCAAACAGTGATTTTGTCACATAACTCAGACATAGGTTATGATATAACTACACCATGTCGTCACATAGATCTAACCTACCCTATCCACTGTACTATTTCTGCAGTTACATTGCCAGCTGAATACCAGAATATGACATTGTGGTCAAAAAGTGAGAATGATATAGGATTTATTGACTGTACACTTTATCACGTACACCTATTAAAACACAACAAGCAGTATATGTCAAGCAGCATCCCATTTCCACGGAAAAAGCCGCAGCCCTAGATGTCATGATAGGAGATTTATTGACTACAGGAGTAATAAAGCCCACACTCCTGTCAATCCTGTGCCAAAGTCTAACAAACCTGGCGTATGGCGTTTCATACAAGACTTAAGGCAAATTAATGCAGTCAACATTCCTCTGCCACCTCTCGTTTCAGATGTTCACAGCATATTGACATGCATTGCATACACATTTTCCCGTGGTGGATTTATGCTCCGCTCCTTTTTCTCAGTAAGACACACAGCCGTTATTTGCATTCACACATAGAAATAAGCAGTACACTTGGACTCGTTTGCCCCAAGGCATGATAGACAGCTCTGCTGCTTTCTCAATGGTGCTCCACTCCTCCAGGGCTGCACCCTGATCCACATGTGGATGACCTCCTCCTCTGTGCTGAAAGTGAAAAAACTGTGTCAAACTGCTACACACATGCTTCTCCAGCACCTCCAAAAGACTGGCCACAAAGCATCTGCAAAGAAAATGCAGTACTGTCAGACTTCTGTTCAATATTTGGGATTCACACTGTCTCACGGAAAACGTCCCATGACTGCAGACAGGGTCAAAGCTGTGACCTCCGTCCCTCGTCCCACTACACAGAAGGACATGTCGTCCTTCTTAGGCATGGTGAACTATTGCAGACAGTGGATACCAGACTGTTCTTTTCATGACCACATTCTGCGTGAATGCTGCAAAAAAGACAAGCCTCCTCGAATACTGTGATCCACAGAAATGACTGCCTCTTTCAATGCATTAAAGGGAGTGCTGACCTCCGCCACTCAAAGGTGCTGCCTGAATTGTTCAGGGAATGCCGGCCTGCCTGAGGGCAGTAGCAGCTTGCTCTATCATGATAAGGGACTGCGAGAAGCTCACACTCTCACATGACACTATTCTACACACCAATCACCAGGTCACGACCATTGTAGCAAACATAACTACACAACATATGCAAATCTCACTATAAAAGCGAGCAGCACACCTGATTCGCCAGCACATTTATTGATCCTATGCTGTGTTCTTCTGACCGACAGGATGGCTCAGACAGGCTTGACGATCATGACTGCATGACACGTATACAGGAATCCACAGCACCACGTCCAGATTTAGAGCAAACACCTATCTCAGACTCAGCCACGGTTTATGTGGACGGGTCCTGTTCAAGGCCGAGTGACAACTCATTTCTTTGTGGCTATTCAGTGGTAACAGTGCCTGACATCATACTAGAGGCTCACTCATTACCATTTCACTCAGCACAAAAAGCAGAGCTCATGGCTTTAATACGCGCCTGTGAGCTACATTTGGATAAGCATGTGACGATTTACACAGACAGCCGCTATGCATTTGGCGTTGTGCATGACTTTGGCACATTGTGGAGACAGAGAGGATTTAGATCTGCTGATGGAAAATAAATTGCTAAATTCTGATTTTGTTCAAAGACTTTTTCAGGCTATACAGCTGCCATCGGCCGTTGCAGTTGTAAAAACGAAAGGATACAGTACAGCTGACACAGACGAAGCAACAGGTAATGCCTTAGCAGACGTGACAGCCAAGGCTGCAGCTGCATCACAGCTCCCACCTCCGCAGGAAGTATTATCTGTGCCCCTACAGCTGCCACTTGTTACACTCCCAGACTATTTAGACACAAATGTTGATTTAAAATTCATACAAGAGCAAGCCTCTGCATGTGATTACACCTATTGGGAGAATAATGACTGTACCTTAGATGACAGAGATGGCTTATACAACATCTTAAGGGTTTGATTGCCCTCCCATATTCCCTGATGCCAGTCCTTGCCCGACATTTTCACTGTGTGAGTCATGTCGGACAAAGAGGGGTAATAGGGGCAATAAAATCAAGATTTGTAATTGAGAAAACATCACATGCAGTAAAAAGCATATTAGCAACCTGTCTAACATGTGCGCGAACTAATGTAGGAAAATCAAAAGCAAAACATCAGCATTTACCACAACCAGATTTTCCATTTCATACATTACAAATTGATTTTACACATATGCCAGCACAAGGAAGCATCAAGTACTTACTGGTAATAGTGGATCAATTTAGTAAATGGGTAGAAGCTTATCCAACCTCAAAAGAAACTGCAGAAGTAGTCTATCAAAAGTTGAGCAATGAAATAATACCCAGATTCGGAATACCTCACCAGATTAACAGTGATAGAGGATCTTCATTCACATTAGAAGTAATTCAAAAGTGTGCTAAAACTTTAATGACCTGGGTCAAATTACTTCCTCAAGTCCTCTGTGAGATTGGAATGACTCAATCTGCAGTAACCAAATTATCTCCATTTGAAATAAGATTATTTCCAACACCATGGTCAGCTTCCAGAGGGGCACCGCTAGTAGAAGGTGATGTATATTGCATTGTCCACTGATGTTCACAACCTGGTAGAAAAACTGAATAATAACTATCAGAAAGTTTGTCTCTCTCAGCTTTTCCCCTCCACAGTTCCACCAGTGGAGACAAGGAGACGCATGTTGGAGAAGCCACTAAAACCAAGGACACTCTGGGAGGCCGCGTTTTCCAGCCCCCAGGCTTTACTGGCAGTGACGAAGAACCAGCATCCTCACAGACGGACAACCTCAGTGGATTCATGCCAGCAGGGTTAAGACCAGCCCAATCGGACCATCTCAGGCGTCGGATCAAGCAGACGACATCTCCGGCGAGCCAGCGCCCGGAACTAGAGCAAATAAACACACACGGGTAGACGACATCTCAGGCGAGCCAGCGCCCGGATCCAATGTACACACACACAATCACTGATTAACACACAACGCCTGAAAGAACAACAACAAGGTACTCAAACATCCAGCAGGAACAGAAAGCCAAAAGTACCACATGATGTCTAACCTGATAAAGCCAGACTCATTTCATCCTGATAATGGAGAAAATGAAATGCCCATTGTCATCATACGACGCTTATTCAATGTCTCTCGAACCTGGGACCAGGCCAGGAGACGACTGAAGAACTGTTTTTCTTATATACTTTCTTATATATTTAGGTTATTTATCATATCTATCGCATTAACCTTAGGATTTCTCTTTGCTATTTTGTATTGTAGACTGCAACCATGTTCACATTTCTGCAGGTCATATTTTGCTGACTATACCTCATGCTCCATTTTGCAAGACACCTACTTAATGCACTCATTACGTTCCCTAAAATCAGTAAATAGCAACATAGACGCCACTAATAAACCATCTTATGCGCCCTCTAGAACAGGAGCTAACGCCTGGTATGAAAATGCCAGAACAGCCGCTCGTGACTTAGGAAACAGTAACTGTTATGTCTGTTCAAAGGCTAATCCAGAACAGGTAATAGTAGGATACCCCATATCCGGTTTCCCCCTCACTGAGGGACTAGAGAAAATCAGCGGAAATAATGCTCTCTTTAAAGACGCTTTACAGTTGACTCTGAGCCCTCTCGACTGCCTACTTAGACACACACACACACCAACTAACCCTGAGACTCCATTAGGCGAATTATTGAAGTTATCTAATGACACCGCAGGGACCTGCGCCCCAATGAAACGCCCTAAGAATAGGTTAAAGCCCTCACTGCCCTTAGGACAGATCCCTCTCCATTTTAATACTAGTATGATATGTCTGCGCAGACTAAAGTTAACTGGCCCAGACACACACATAGATTATACAAAGGATAACTATACATTCTTCTCTGACTCCCCAGGTGCACGCTGTAATGAGACATGGCTAGCTGTCTCTGTGGCTGAAGTTTTATCATATCTGGAGGAACACACACACAGTTCGAGTTCGAGCAGAGAATCGATCATTGTTCCCCCAGAGGGTGTCTTAAATGATACTGACTGGGGGGAGTTAGTTAAATCACACATGGTCACGCGCCTGACCAGACCAATCCCACATGCTTATTGGTTGTGCAATAATACCCTTAGATTAGCTTTACCTGTTAATTGGACCGGTACCTGTGGTCTAGTAACCGTTGATGTATGCTGTACTTTCATTCCCAATAACACCGCTCCTAACGGTTCATTCACACAAGCTATGAATAAACTTGAAGCATTGCAGATAGAACTAATTGCCAATACAGGTCACGGTCAGTGGCTACATAGGTGGCTACAGGACACGTTTGGAAGATGGAAGGAACTAATTGTAGCCTTTGTAACCGTTGCAGCATGTTTTTGATGATTATTGTCTGTTGTGTGGTACCCTGTGTACGTTCAATGATAACCCGTATAGCTACTAGTACAGCTACTTCAATGTATTTGCAATTGGCACAAATTGACCCAGATTATGTGTCAGATGTTACCAATGATGTTCCTGATGTGTATATTGAACATTAGGTTGTGAACTATTACATTTTATGATTTGCTTTTTATATTATGTTATTACATTTGTGATTTTTCCTTTCTATTTGAGTTATTATTTTTAAAAATAATAAAAGAGGGGAACTGTTAGATATTTTGATACCATAGTAGCATTTACAGGATATTGTTTTATACAGGAAAACTGTTACTCAATAAGGCCCAACTACTAGTTGTTTTTCTCTTTCTCTGTGACCCAAGAATTAATGTGTAAGACTCACAAGCTGGTACCTGAAGGTCAAAAACACCACAGAGATGAGACCACTTCCTTACTCCCATCCTCCCTTTTTCTTTATCTCCTGGAAAAGGCTCGTTAAAGGCTAGGTGGTTCGTTTCAGAATTCACTAATGAAAGAACTCTGTATTTTATGTCTAGGAGTGTATTTTGCTGGGATGATCATAAATTGTAGCTGAGCTGATAAACTACACACAGGATACTTCTTTGCTCACAAGGCAGGAAGACGTTTCCTTATTTGGTCTGTACCGGTTTGAACTGGGAAAGCTGACACACGAACCTTTTTTTTCCTCTATATAAACTGCTGTGTATCAAATAAACCTTTGAGTCGATTTGGGAAGACAACCTGAAGCAGTCTGTGTTTCCTTGTTCTCCCAAGCTGCTCCCGACGTCGTAACTAACCCAGCTGAATGGCATACCTGAGTGTTACTTTAAATAATTAGGAATCTTATAAGGAAAGGACAGAACTCTGCTTATCGCTCACGCCACGGAGGAAACCCGGGAAGGCAATTTCCTTCAATTTGTCTATTAAATTAAGTAATCTACGTGTATTTGTTGATGAGTGCCTACCTTTAATAAAACCAGTTTGGTCAGGACGAATTAAAAGGGGGGTTATTTTCTCTAATCTCTTTGAGAGAGCTTTGCAGATTATTTTAAGGTCTACATTAATAAGGGATATTGGACGATAGCTTGAAGGAAATACAGGGTCTTTGCCTGGTTTTTGTAAGAGACTGATATTTGCAGAGTTCATATTTGGTGGTAGTCTACCATTTTCTTTGATTTCCTGCAACATCCTGTGAAAAACTGGTTGTCCAGAATTCTTTGTAAAAATCTGTTGGAAAACCGTCTGGACCAGGAGCCTTATTATTGGGCATACGGTACTTATCAGGGCTTCCTGGAGTTCACCTGGTGTCAGTGGCGAATCCAGTGCCATTGCTTGGGTGTCTAATAATTTTGGAAGAGTTATGTTGTCGAGAAATTGATCAATTTCGTTTTTAGATGGGTTTATTTGTGGTGTATATAAAGTTTCATAGAAATCCCTAAAAATTGTGTTCATTTTTTTAGGATCATATATTGTATTCCCAGATAAATCTTTAACAGCACATATAGTTGTTTTTTCTTTATTGATTTTTAACTGGTTAGCAAGAAATTGTCCGGATTTGTTACCGTGTTCATAATTTTGCAGGCGAAGTCTTTGTACTAAGAATTTAGTCTTTTTATTAATAATTTAATTTAATTCTAGTTTTGTCTTGCGTATTTTGTTTAATATTTCTTGATCTTGGTGTGACACATAGGCTTTTTCTAAGAATTTGATGTTTTTCTCTCATCACGGCTTTCCCTGCTTCCCAGAGGACAGATGCTGATGTTCCAGGAATGTCATTAAAGCCTAAATATAGAGTCCACTCTTTTTTAAAGTATTTGATAAACTCTTCGTCTTTGAGCAGTGATGTATTAAATCTCCAGTTTTTTCTTGGTGTAGTATTATTCATCTGTATTAGTGTTAAAGATACAGGAGCATGATCGCTGACAGCTATAGGATGAATCTCAGTGTCTGTAATGTCACTCAGCAGTGAGCTGCTGACCAGAAAATAATCCAGACGAGAGTAGGAGTGATGGACATGTGAGAAGAAAGAATATTCCTTACTGTTGGGGTGAAGGGACCGCCATGCATCGCGAAGGCCAAAGTCGCTCATATACTGTTTGATTATATTTGTGGACTGCCAGTTACGCTGAGTTCCTGCTGTATTGAGCCTATCCATGTCTTCATTTAGTCCAAGGTTGAGGTCGCCTCCAAGAACAAGTGTGCCATCTAAGTGTTCATAGAGTGCACTGAAAAAACCGTGGAAGAATGAGGGGTCATCAACATTTGGACCATATATACTTACAATACCTAGCTTTTGGTTAAGTATAGATAGTTTGACGATTAGGAATCTGCCCTCTGGATCTATAACTGTATCGAGTACTGTGAAATTAATATTTTTATGTATTAGAATTGCTACTCCTCTTTGTCTAGAATTATAACAGGCTGAGAACACATTAGGAAACTCAGGTGTTTTAAGTTTATTCGAAACTGTGACAGGCATGTGGGTTTCTTGTAATAAAACAACGTCTGCCTGTAATGTTTTAAGTTGGTTAAGTATTTTTAACCTTTTTTCCCTAGAGCCAGCTCCATGCACATTCCATGTGACAAATCTTAGCATGCCCATAGTTGTGTGTTTGTGGCTAATGATGTACGCTGTGTGTCTCGCTTAGACGGGTGAGGAAAATGGAAACACATCTTTTTTTTTTTTTTTTTGGTGAGTAAAGAGAAGAAAATGCGCGGTAAGAAGCTCCATAGGTCTGACTATGTGTGCGCATAATAACTAATATGAGCAAATGTGTGCATGTGTCCTATATCTGTGTGCGCTGTGTGGCTGTTGTAAATGTGTTGCCTTTAAACGCACGTGTGTGCGTGATCGTGCAGAGTAAGCATGTAGAAATAGACAGTGTCGCTTATGGATGGATAGGGAAACAGGTGATCGACATAGTGATAGAAAAGAGAAGCAAATAAACCAAAGAGCAACGTGCGCGACGAGAGAGAGAGGGAAAAAGAAATAAAAACGGAAACATTCCAATTAAAGCGTTGGCGGAGAGTGACGGTGACGTTATACTAAATTAGCAAACTGAAATTACATAGTTAAGCAAAAGTTAATACAAGAGAGTATGAGTGAAGAGAATAGTGTAGCGGATTCTTATCTGGTCTGCGGTCAATACAGCCATGGAGTGATGCCAGGGTCGCGGTAGAGCTGTCCGTCCACGTAGAGCCGGTCCACGGCAATGACAGCCCGGGAGCCTTTCTGGATAAAACTACGTCGGACTGGGAAGAGGACCCTGCGTCGTTCCAGGATCTCTCTGGGGAACTGATCGTTCACGCTGAAATCCGTTCCTTTCAGCTCTCTGCCGCGACTCTTCACCTGCTCCTTCTGCTTGAAGTGGCCGAATTTGGCTACAATAGGACGTGGTCTCCCGCTTCCTGTCTTCAGAGCCCCTATGCGATGCACTCTATCGAACCCTGTGTTTTTCATCGTGTCCTCCGGCAGCTTCAGGTGGATTTTAATGAAGCTTCTCACGGTCGTTTCCGGGTCCTCTCCGGCAGACTCTGGAATACCAGAAAACACCAGATTATCTCTCATGCTACGGGCTTGTAAATCTATAACGGTCTCTTTTATTTTTTTATTTTCTATGTTTAATGGTCACATTTTCGGTTAGAGATTTGACCGAGTCCCGTAGCGTGGCGTTTTCCGCAGCAAGTGTTTCCACCTGCCGCTGGCTGAACTCCAGGGATTCTTTTAGAGATTTAAATTCCCGGTGTAAGATCTCCACCAGGGACAGCCTTGCATCAAAACTGGACAATCGCTTATCGATTGACTCCAGGATGTCGACGATATCTTTGCCGGCAGGCGATGTTGTTCCGGGGGAGTCTGCCGGACGATATCTTTTAGATGACGGCGTCTCAGCTTTGGCCGGGGAAGACGCGCTCTGGGCCTTCTTCATTACTAAATCTTCGAAGCACCGGTCGATGTATTCTTGGAGAGCGTCTAAACTCTCCTCGTTGTCCTCCAGGGTGTTAGAGATGATAGGACAGATGTTGTTAGTTATATGACAGTTGGTTAGTTTATTTGGCAATACTGAAGTTTAAAGAAACTTTGTTAAATTCTATGCTACCATTCGCTTTTTTTTTTTTCCGCCAAATCTCCGGCGTCTGACGTCACCTACAACATGTGTCACTTACCTCTCCCTTCCGTCACTTGCCTCTCCCTTCCTCCCTCCCGGATGACAGAGGGATTAATATAAATATAATCTCATTTATATTAAGATTTAAAAATGTAGTTGGTATTTATATGGCAAGTAACCTTCAGTAATAGTAATAAATCACACAGCAATAGTACATTCATGTAGTTGTAAAAAGCATGAGAATATATTAAATAATCCAAAGTATTCAGAATACGTTACTGTCATTGAGTAACGTAATGGAATACGTTACAAAATACATTTTGGGGCATGTATTCTGTTATTATATCAGGTGTATATCAGGTCATAGTCATGGAGTGGTGGCGGCGGCGGTTCTGCCACTGGGAGGATGTGGCGGCGATTCCTCCTGTAGGTTCTTCGATCGACCTGAATGATTTAGGATCATGGCTCCTTGCTCTTCCTTTCCACAATTCCCAGCTTGTCGTAGCCTTTCTCTGTCTGCACGCGGACCACTTGTCCTTCTTGCAACGGCTGTAGCGTGCGACTGGACTTATCATAGTGACGCTTCAGTCTGAGTCTTTTGTCGCGAAGTCGGTCACAGATCTGTCCTGTGTCTTTTGCAATGGGTGCCAACACCTTGCTGCACACAGGAATGCCCGCGTGTGTCTGACGAGACATGAGGCGTTCAGCAGGGGAGCCTAGTTGTGTGTCACGGGGAATGTTTCTAAGGTTTAGGAGGTCAAGAAACACGTCGGTTCCATCTCGGTGAGATTTTTCCATGAGCTGTTTTGCACTTCGCACCGCTCTCTCAGCAAGACCGTTTGACTGTGGAAACTCTGGGCTGCTGGTTGAATGGGTGAAGTCCCACTGTTTTGCGAAATCAATAAACTGTTGACTAGTGTATTGTCTGCCATTGTCAGTGAGGGGCGTGTGCGGTGTGCCATGAACTGAAAAGTGTCTCTTTAGCTTGGAGATGACCGCTGCTGTGGTCAAGTCACGGAGAAGGTCAATCTCAATCCATCCTGAATAGGAATCTACAAGGACCTGGTATCGTTTTCCATGCCAGGCAAAAATGTCAGCAGCCACCGTTGACCATGGGAGGTCTGGAACAGGGTGCTGTTGTAGCGGTTCTCTCTGCTGATGTGTCTTAGTGCTGTTACACACAGTGCAAGAGAGCAGCTCTTCTGCGATGTCTTTTGACATTGCTGGCCAAAAAATGACACTCCAAGGTCTGCGCTTGGTTACCTGGATGGCCTTTGTGTACGATGTTGATGTACTCTTTGTGCAGGGACTGGGGAATGACAGTTTTGTGGCTTTTCATGATGATCCCATCCTCCATGCTGAGCTCATCTCTAAATGGAAAAAACGGAGCCAGAGCGGGCTGTACTTGGCTCTCTCTGCTGGGCCACCCTCACTGAATGACTGTGCTGAGCGCTTGTAGCACATCATCTTGTGCTGTCTTAGCTCCTCCAGGCAAGCAGTGGAGATGTAGCTCACTGTCATCACTTCATAATCAGTGTGTTCAACCGGGCAGCGTGACAGCGGAGCGAGCCGGGCTCTTGAAAGGGTGTCGGCTAGATACATGTATTTCCCCTTTTTGTAGACCAGACTGATGTTGTAACTCTGTAGTCGCAGTAACATCCTCTGGAGCCGGGCAGGGGCGGCATGGACTGGCTTTTTCATTATGGTCACCAGGGGCTGGTGGTCGGTTTCAACGATTGTTGCTTTGCCATAGACAGAATCTTTGAACTTCGTGCAGGCAAACACCACGGCGAGGAGCTCCTTCTCTATTTGAGCATATCGCGCCTCTGTGTCAGTGAGAGCATGCGAGGCGAAGGCCACCGGTCTGCCATTTTGCAAACACGCGGCACCCAGCCCATAGCATGATGCATCATATGTCAGTGTGACTGGCTCCTTGACGTTGTAATACGCCAATACTGGCGGGCTGGAGAGGCATGATTTGAGGTGGTCGAAAGCCTCTTGGTGCTGTGGGAACCAGCACCACGCAGTCTCCTTGTGGGTTAGTTTCCTTAGGGGTGCGGCAATCTCACTAAGGTTCGGTATGTATTTCCCAAGGTAATTAACCATACCGAGGAAGCGCTGTAGCGACGTGACATCCGTGGGCACCGGCATTGCTCCTATTGCTGTGGTTTTGGAGGGGTCTGCTTTTAGACCGTCCCTTGTGAAGATGTGGCCCACATATGACACTTGATCTAGGCGAAATTTGCACTTGTCAGGGTTTAGCCTGAGTTTGATCTCTCGAGCACGTGTCAGCACTTTTTTCAGGTTGGCATCATGTTCGGCCACTCCGTGTCCTCCGATGATGATGTCATCCACGATGACAGAGCACGGGTAACCGGCAAACAGCTGTTCCATGGAGCGCTGGAACACCTCACTGGCTGAGTTGATACCAAAGGGCATCCGCAGAAACCTGTATCGCCCAAATGGGGTGCTGAATGTGGTCAGCATTGAGGATTTCTCGTCGAGCCGTATTTGCCAGAAGGAGTTTTTTGCATCTAGCACTGAGAACACTGTCGCTCCTGACATCTGTGCTGCCACTTCCTCAATGCTGCGCATTGGGTGATGGGGTCTTTTCAGTGCTGTGTTGAGGTCTTTTGGATTTATGCACAGTCTGATCTCATGCTTGTCTTTCTTGTGTGCTGCCACCATTGAGGACACCCAGTCAGTAGGCTCGGTGACTGGTGTTACAACGCCGATGCGTTGCATGCGTTCAAGTTCAGCTTTGACTCTTTCTTGCATCGTGACAGGGATGCGGTGAGCTGGACGGACCACAGGCTGTACATCAGGGTCTAGCATCATTGAGTATGTGACTGGAAGTTCCCCCAGTTCATCACTGAACAGGTCATGGTATTGTGTGAATATGTGGGAGCTGAAATCTGTGCTGCTTTCTGTGCTGATCTGGTGGACCTCAGGGCTCATTTTCACAATGCCCATTTCCATGCATGCTCGAAATCCTAGCAGCGGTTGCACTTCTCTATCCACCAAAAAGAAAGGCAACGTGTGACACTGCTTCTTTAAGCAACAAGGGAGTGTAACAGTTCCAGTGGTCTGAATTCTCGTGCCTCCATAGGCAACAAGGCTCACAGGATTCTCTTGTTTAACAGTCTGTCTTCCGCCATTCACTGTTTCGAAAGTCTTGAGTGGCATGACATTGCATTTCGCTCCCGTATCTACTTTCATCTCTGTGGGCACGCCATTTATGTGTATTGTGACAAATCCCTCATCTTTTTTATTAGCTTTAGCGTGGATGCAGTCAATCTGTCTGTCAGGCTCTACACCATCCACGTAAAACGTTTCATCTTGAAGTGGTGGCTCACTCACTGTTAATTCGTTCACAAGCTGCCTTGCAGTCTGTCTGTTAGGGGCTCTGTGATGGCTGCGTGGTTTAGACTTGCAGCAACTTTTGTAGTGATTCAGTTTTTTACAGTTGTGACACTGTTGTCCAAATGCTGGACACTTGTCTCGCTTGGCCGTGTGGCTGCCTCCACAATTGGAGCAATTGGTGACAGTCTGTGGGAATGAAAGGGGCGTAGGCTTGTGCTTGCTGTTCAGAATGGGCTTTACTGCGTCGACACTGGTAGCTTGTGTTGCTAGTGTCTTGCTGTTTTTTTTTCAGTCATTTCGTGTATTCGACACACCGAGATAGCTTTAGCAAGTGTCAGCTCGCTGTCTCTTAGCAGAGCCTTTCTCAACGTGTCGCTAATGACACCACAGACGATACGATCACTGAGCGTCAGTGAGGTCCCCAAAGTGACAACATTTAGCCTTGATCTTTAAATCACTGATGAATGATTCAAGTGTCTCACCTGGCTTCTGATTTCTGGTGTGGAATCTATATCTTTCCATCGTCCTGTTGTGTTGAGGATTACAGATTTCTCGAAATTTTGCCTTCAAACATTCTGGATCCTCTCTGGACTCAGCAGCAGTGAGTATCTCTCCATCTGCACCAGCTGCGCGAATGGCAGGAGCATAAACGAATGAGCGTTCTCGTTCAATGGCGTCTGGTCCAGCAATATTTAGGAGAATGTAAGCCCTTGTCTTTGCCGGCTTGTCAGAGTGAGCAGCGGCGATGAAAATATCATACTCCCTTTCAAAAACACGCCAATTCTTGGCAATGTTCTCATCAAAAACCAGAGGGTCAGGTCTGCGAAATCCGTCCGCCATGATGGGGCGACTTCTTTTCTCTCTCTCTTTTTTTTTTCTTTAGCGGCTAATCCAACACAGCGCACAATAAGCAGTGCGGTACCCCGACAGGGATATAAACATACGCGCTGGCGTGACGTCTGTACCGTCTTCTGACACCATGTAGTAGGGCTGCTCAATTAATCGAATTTTAATCACGATTACGATCTGGGCTTTCAAGGATCATTAAAAATGACTGAGCCGATTATTAGCCCCTCCCTCGTGCTTTACTCTTGCGCTGCTCCGTGTGGTAAATCGAGCGCACCTCTCTCCATTTCGAACACACATCACAACAATTAAGAGGACCCAAGGGAAGCTCGGAAAGCTAAGCAGAAGTTATTTGGAGAGGAGAGTGACTGCTGTTGGTTGACAAGAGAGGTAAAAAAAAAACTTCAGTGGTGTGGAAACATTATGGGTTGGCGGAGTCAGACGTGGATCAAGTAGACATAGTGTGTAAACTTTGCTACGGTGTCATAGCTGCACCACAGAGCAACACTGCAAAGTTCACTAAACATAGATGTTTACATTTTTTATTTATTTCTTATATTGCAAACATTTGCACTGTTATCAGTATTTGCACACTATTTTATATTATTTTTAAAGTCATTATTCAATACATTGTTATTGTTAACCCTTTAAATCCCTGTAGAACCGGAACCGCGTAAGCTAGCGCAATAATTTGTTTTGCATATGAAACCGGAGGAGTTGTACTTACATCTGATGCCATCAGCTTGTCCTCGGTCACGGTTTCCTTCCACATAAAGATTTGCAAAAATTGCATAAAAAGCGCTTGCAGGAACAAAAACATAATATTCCAGAAACACGCTTTGCCGATCCGATCAGCTGTTCGTAACACTTCCCACGTTGAAAAAGACGTCAACGCGAACTATCGCATGTCCGCCATTTCCTGACCAAAACCGGAAGTGACGTCATTTTCGCGGAAAATGTAGTTTTTTACTTGTAGGCCTTAAACCTATACTGGTGTTTTTATAAGTCATGTTTGACTTTTCTGAATAGTTTCTGGGATGCTTAGAACTCGAATTGCACTGTTGGAAATAGTTTATTTTGATGCACCTGCTGTTTTCTTTGCAAATTTGCATCATAGGATTGTTTTTTCATTTTTCCTGCAGTATATAAAAATTGCTGTATCTCCAAAATAAAACTATGAAGACACTCAAAATAAATTTCCTGTTGTTGTAAACTATTATTTGCAACTTTTTTGTATTTAAAGTTTTGAGGAATAAGCCTCTTAAATTTCCCCATGTGGAAATATATGTAAAAAAAAACAAAAACGATTTTCAATTTTTTTGTAGTTTTTTGCACTTTTTTGCAATGAATATAATTACTATGGACTTAATGCATACATATTATTAAAATATGGGCTGTAACAGTTGTATTGATGTATAGCAACTTGAAATGCTCCCAAAAATGGCACTACAGCATGTAAAAAAAATAATATAAGCTCTGGCGAACTTGGTTCTATGGTAGGTCTTAAAGGGTTAAATAAATATCGTCAAATAATCGAGATCTCAATTTCAGTGAAAATAATCGTGATTATCATTTTTGCCATAATCGAGCAGCCCTACCATGTAGCGCTCTCGTGTGATGCGACGAGCCAATAATCACTCTCGATGTTAGTCCGCTGTAAAACTTTCAATGCGTACTCCAGCACACGACAAAACACACCGACCGCACCGGAAGAACAAAACTCCCCCCACCATACTATTCCGGTTGGACTAGTCCGCCACAGTTATTGCAGGTCTGCACAAACAAATATTGCTTGGTGATCATTTAAACAATGATCTACGTCAGGTTAAATCATCTCTAAAGATATTTTATTAGAATATCACAGAGTTTGGGAGGATGGGAAACTTCCACAGAGCTGGAAGGAAGCAGAGATTGTACCAACATGAAACCAGGAAATGGCAGACAGATGGTTTCAACATCCAACATCTGCAACATAATGGAGACGATGATAAACAACAGATTAACAAACTATAATGAAAATGAAAGATATCGGAGTGGGTTTAGGAGACGGAGAAGTACGATGGATCCAGCTTCATGTTTAAAACATGAAACAATAAAAAGATGAAATCAAACTCAGATCTCATGAACAACAGTTGGGAGGACAGAACAACTGCAGTTTGTGAGTGTGTGGTTTGAAAGGATGTCAGAAGAAAGAGAAAACAGCTGAAGTTAAAACCTGTCAGTCAGACAATGTTGGTACCAACAGTACAGCCGTGGATCCTCCTGATGCTGCAGGTTTGAGAGCTTTGACTTTAAACTGACACACAGAACAAACACTGATCACACAGTTATGTTCAAATCTGTACAGATGCATCAAAGAACACAGCCAATCAAAACACAGCATTCATTGTCAAAGTAGGAAAAGGATCAATGATGGTATCAGTGTACACAGGAGAGATGGCTGGAGACATGAGAACACTACGATGAGTCATGTGATCAGACTCGGGTTCATCTTTGGTCAGTTTACAGCACAGGTGTTCAGACAGGTGGGAAAGCAGTGAGTGGAGGAAAAGAGAGGATGATGGTCTAGAAATGTAAAGGAGAAATGAGGAGCACAGGAAGGAGAGAGGAGAGGAGGTCATATTACAGGACGGGTCCAGGAATCTATGTACAGGTAAACGAGAGATGAATCAGAACCAGGAAACGCTAGGAATAAACACGAGACATAACAAGAGCCAGGGTGTCATTGATGTGTGTCTAACAACATCCAGCGACGAGAAGCTTTGAACCAGCGTCTTAAGTAGTTGCTGAGGAAGGCTGGATAATGAGCCACATGTCCGCGAGTACTCAGAGGTGCGTGAGCCGAAGGCGGGAGCCCGCCAAGACCTCCACCCAGGCAGAGGAAAGACAGGAGAGCAGAAATCAAAACAAAAATGCAGGAAGCCTTGCTGGGAGGGCCGGGCAGACAAAGGGACCGTGACACTTAGAATAGAATAGAATAGAACTCAACTTTATTGTCACTGCACATGCACAGGTACAAGGCAACGAAATGCAGTTTGCATCCATCCAGAAGTGCTTTAGCCATGATATAGATATATTACAATATATATTAGCAATAATATAGATATGTGAGTACATTACAGAAATGGGTCTATTATGGTATGTTATAATGTACACGGTATGAAGTATGTTATGAATATGCTATAACTATAAGTATGTACAGGCTGTAGTGAGTACAAGCTATGTA
This sequence comes from Maylandia zebra, assembly GCF_041146795.1. Lineage (NCBI taxonomy): Eukaryota > Metazoa > Chordata > Actinopteri > Cichliformes > Cichlidae > Maylandia > Maylandia zebra. The sequence goes on along the minus strand of NC_135169.1, from coordinate 7,311,873 downwards.
CAGGCTATGAACAGGATATAAATATGAAAAACTATACAGAATCTGAGATATACAGCTATACAGAAATGTGAACTATGCGGGTTATAAACAGTTGTAGGATTAAAAATGATCGTATGTACAGAATGATTATTTACACAGAACTATACAGTAGTGCAGTTAAGATCAGTGAGATATGTGGATAATTCCTACAGAGGCTGTATAAAGTGCTGGTGGCTGTGAGTGGTGGTTCAGTCCATGTTATTATTGTGTGTACGAGGGTATTAGGACGGAGTTTCCCTTCACTGATTCTTTCTGAACAGAGCATTTCTGTGCTCAGTCCAACTTTGTGAGACACTTCTTTGAGATCCCCTCGTGCCAAATGTAATAACAGCCATCTAGTGTCATGACTGGAAGACTGTTCCTGTATGCTGTGTGGTGGGTGAGGTGCTGAGTGGGGATAAATCACAGTCTGGTTCTTGAGGTGGTCCTGACCTTGAAATGCTCTCATTCATTCCTCGGTGTGAACAGGCAGCTTCTGCAGGAGTGGTGCTAAAGCTTCATCTGGGTGGAGTCACAGGTGTTAGCTGGTGAACAGCTGACTCTGTCGGTGGTCTCTAGAGCGGACAGCTGTGTTATTTCTTTGTGTCATCCATCTCTCGATGCTGCTGTGAGCCAGGCGTCAGCAGCAGCATCAGCAGCATTTCTCTCCTTGAATGTCTCTGCTCGTCATGAAGGGGCTTTACTGTTTCGCCAATACTGTGCGTCCATTTGTCCACTTTGACAGACAGCTGACAGCTTCAATAAACATCAGACACAGAAGTTAAGTTCAAGGTTTTTACTTCATCTTCAGTCTTCTTGTGTGTAAAACTAAAACTTTTCATTAACCCTCTGGGGTCGAGGGACGCGCCGGCACGTCAAAATCACATGATCAATTTAAGACAACACAGCGACTCTGAGTCTCATTTCACAGCTTGGGTCGAAAGTGCGGACTTCAAACTATATACCAGTTTTTGAATTGTGTCAATGGGCCACGTAAAACCAGAGTTATGATAAAAAATTACACGCGATGTTTTTTTCTGAACAAAACAGTGGTGTTTACATCGGGAAGAACGGTAAAAACGGCGTTTTCTACAGATAGCGCTAGCAAACACTCTCCGCTTGTGAGTGAAAAAAGAAAAAGAAAAAACACCCCTTCCCTATTGGTGTTAGAGTTTACCATGTCAGCCAATCAAAAAATGATATGGCAACATGTGACATTTGGTTGTTAGGGAGAAGGGGAAGTTTTTAGGACACCGGCGACGGAAAGCGGGCGAGCGAAAGACAGAGAGAGAGAGCGAGTTTTCACATGTGAGACATTAGTGACGTTGAGCGTGTTTGGAGGCTGTAGTTAGTGTGTTGTGTAGTTATTGTTGTGTGTTGTGTGTCAGACTGCTGAATGTCACAGTTGCTCTAAAAAGCCGTCAAAGGCAGATTCCAGTGTAAACTCTGATTCCACTTGGAAAACTGGACTGATGCTCCTCCTGCTGTCAGACCTGCAGGGTTTAGGCCTGTGCTGTTCTCCTGTCTTATACTGAACACAAACTAGTTTTTTGGACTGGCACAAATAATTTGTGTGCCTTCTTATTTGATGCAGCCCAGCTGATTGTTCTGGAAATAGATTTAAATGGTGTAGGAGCCATAATTGAATGTATTGAATTCTGATGATCACTGGGTTTTTATTTGTTTGGTTGTTATGGGAGTCACGTGGGTGCTAGCGGTGACATAAATGGGCGTTGTCAGTCTGTCATTCACTGGTTTTGATTTTGACGCCTGGCCACATGGTGTGCTGACAACAATCTCTCTCTGAATGTGGAGAAGACGAAGGAGATTGTTGTGGACTTCAGGAGAATGCACACCCAACATGCTCCTCTGACCATTGGCGGAGCGTCTGTGGAGAGAGTGAGCAGCACCAAGTTCTTGGGTGTGCACATCACAGAGGATCTCTCCTGGACGTACAACACCACAGCACTGGCCAAGAAATCACAGCAGCGTCTCTTCTTTCTCCGCAAACTAAGAAGAGCAGGAGCTCCAGCCCCCATCATGTACACTTTCTACAGAGGCACCATCGAGAGCATCCTGTCGAGCTGCATCACTGTGTGGTTTGGAGCCTGCAATGCGTCCTGCCATAGAACCCTCCAACGCATAGTGAGAGCTGCAGAGAGGATCATTGGTGTCTCTCTCCCCTCCCTCCAGGACATTTACAGCACCCGTCTCACTAAAAAAGCCCTTTGCATAGCGGCTGATCCCACGCACCCAATGCAAAGCTTCTTCAAGCTGCTGCCGTCAGGGAGGAGACTGCGGAGTCTCCAGGCCAGGACCAGCAGACTGAAGGACAGCTTCATCCATCAGGCTGTCAGGAAGCTTAACTCCCTCCCGATTCTGCCCCCCTCTCCCCTCTTCTCCACCACGGTCTCACTGAACTCTGTCACACACACACACACACTCACTCTCTGACGCACTCACTGGCCTGCTCCAGTCACTTTGTGGAGCATTGGACTGCCATTACCTCATAAGACTTTGTTGTTACACTATCTCTTACCGTACACTACTAAATCTCCATTTGCACTATTTGCCTATTTTGCACCACTATGCCTTCTTACTTGAATATTGTATATTGTATATTGCATAGCTTTTTTTTGTTATACGTAAAATTGTATTGTATTTATTTAAATTTTTACTTTTTAATTATTTTATTTGCATTTTTCTAATCACTAGGGTTTGAGAGTAACGCAATTTCTATTCTGTGTATGTCCTGTACATGGCAGAATTGACAAATAAAGTTGACTTGACTTGACTTGACTTGACAGAGAGGAGGGCTGGGTAGCCGTAGTTTTTGTTGACCGCTGCACAACATGTTTCGCTTCGTTATATTAGAGCCTGTGACGTTGTAAGAGTCTGAATCGGGATCCGATGACATTACTCTGTAAACTCTCAAAGCACTTTAATAAACAAGCAAACAATTCCACCTCTCGCATTATTGCGTAAAGTTGACAGCGCGTCAGGCAAATAGGCAGGCTCCATCCCCGGCCTGTAGCGACTGTGGAAGTCGCTACATCTTTAGTCAACAAAAAACGGCATTCTGGAGAAGCAAGCCGCAAGCAGGATCAAAGAAATCAGATCAAGGAACCTGAAAGACGCCAAGTAAGTGCAGCGCATCTGAATGAGTGAGCCCAGCAGCACCGACACACCTGACGCAATTCTGAGGAGCGCAGGTAAGAATACCTGTGCATGTCTGGTTGTGGAAAAGGAAGCCACATTGCATTAGCGCTGAGATGTTCAAGAGGAGACACTGAATGGAATGAATGTTGGTTAAATGTGCAACGTTTTTGGCTGCGCTCTTGGAATGATGTCTGCGCTGCGTCTTATTAATTGCTGCTTGGATGACGTTCAAATGGACAATTAAAGTGCCGTTACGTTGAAAGGATTTTATGGTCAAAGTCTATTGTGGCTTCCAGTGGATATATGTTTTAATGGATGATCACTGAAGATTAAAATAAATAAATAAAAAAATCGAACAAACAAACGGGAAAATCATGAGTCAAACAGCTGGTGATGATTGTTCCTCTAATGATTTGAGGGGAAAGAGAGAAAGAAAAATGACTGGAAAGGCATTGTTGAATAAAATCGAAAAATTACAAAATGAATGCAAAATATATGTTAATAAAATGAAAGAACTAATACAAAAAATGAAAGCGCTCATGCAACACAATGAAAATCTTTCTCAAATTAAGCAGTATTTGGTGGATTTAAAGGCACTGTGTGAAAAGGCTTCAAGTTCACATGTTGAGGTGTTGTCTTTGGTGCCAGAGGAAGAAGTAATAAAACAAGAGGAATGGTTTTCAAGTATCATGAAATACACCAATGTGTTTTTAAATGAAATTCAAAACTGGATAAATCAAAGAGAACAAAATCCTGCTGTTCGTTCAAAGCAAATCAATTTATTGGAAAACAATGTTGCATCAAATACTGAGACAGAAGTGGAGGATGATATCAAGCCAAGTGATAGTGTTTCAAATGTTGAAAGCCACAAAACTTCTTCATCAAGATCTTCAACTTCATCTGTTCATATGAAAGCTGAGGCAGAGTTGGCAGCTTTAATGATAAAGCAGAAATTATTGGATGAGAAACATGTACTGGAAGAAGAGGAGGAACGTCTTCGTAAAAGAAAGGAAAGGCTAAAATTGGACACTGAAATTGCTGAAAAAATGGCTGCAATAAATGTCCTTAAAGTTCAAAGTATAACAAGCAAAAAAGGATCTTTAAAAGTTTCAGATGGAATGAATTCATACATTTCCCATGAAAGATCTAAACAAACCCTTAATGTTGATGCATTGGAATTTATACCTCGCATTTCTGCAAAACAAAATTCATTGACTAATGCTGAAACTCAAAACAGGAGAAAAGATAAAACCCAGGAATGTGTCATGCAACAAGCCGTGCTGACTGAATCTTCTCAAAATAAGCATCCTCGACAATATTCAGTTATTCCTTCAAACCCATCTGATGCAAATGGACAAAATGACTGTCATACAAATGGTACGGTGGAACTGGAACCACAAAATGATGTTATTGGAATAATGACTAAACAAAATGAAATAACAACACTCTTAATCCAACAACAAAGCCTCTTTTCTTTACCAAAGAGAGAAATACCTCATTTTGATGGAGATCCACTTCAATATTATTCATTTATTAAAGCATTTGAGAATAAAGTTGAGTGCAATACGAAAAATAACAGCGATCGTTTATATTTTTTGGAACAGTACACAAGAGGCCATGCAAAGGAATTGGTGAGAAGCTGTCAACAAATGAACTCAGATCGTGGTTATCACAAGGCAAAATCACTGTTAAAGGAGCACTATGGCGATGAACAGAAGGTCGCAGCTGCATATCTGGACAAGGCACTTTCATGGCCATCAATTAAAACAGAGGAAGTAAAAGCTCTTCAGAACTACAGTTTGTTCCTCAGGGGATGCTGTAATGCAATGGAGGAGGTGCAGCATCTGAGTGATTTGGACATGCCTTCTAATATGGTGAACATTATTAAAAAATTGCCGTATAAATTTAGGGACAAATGGAGAAGACATGTTTGTGACCTGCAAGAAAGGCATAAAAGAAGAGCCAAATTTATGGATATTGCAGACTTTTTGGAGAAGCAAATAAGAATATTAACTGATCCTGTATTCGGTAATATTCAAGATTCTCCGCTTTCTTTACCAACAAAAGGAATGAGTAAAGCCAAGTATCAAGGCAGACCTGGAAATAAAGGAACAAGCTTTGCCACCACTATGCAAGTTGTGGAGAGTACACCTAAGCCTGCGGAAATGAAAAATAATCAGGTTGGAAGGAACGTCTGTATTTGTTGTGGAGGAAGACACATGTTGGACGTCTGTGCACAGTTGGGAAAAATGGCTCATGAGAAGATAACCTTCTTAAAGGAAAATGGCATCTGTTTTGGCTGCTTGTGTATAGGACACATCAGTAAAGACTGCCGTAAGAGGATTTCCTGTTCCAAATGCAGCCGGAAACATCCCACCATCCTGCACAAAGAAAGTTCACCTTCTGAAAAGACTGACAGGAACATGCAGCCGCATGTGAGCACACTGGTGTCGAGTGGTCTTACAGGGGCTGGAGACCAGGACTGTAAACTGCCCATTGTGCCTGTCCAAGTAAAGTCAAAGAAAGGAAGCAACATTATTACAACATATGCTTTTTTGGACCAAGGGAGCACAGCAGTTTTCTGCGCTGAGAGTCTGATGCGCAGACTTCACCTTGAGGGAAGGAAAGGAAACATCCTCCTCAGAACCATGGGCCAGGAAAGAGTTGTGAGCATCAACACTTTATCAGGACTGGAGGTTGCCGCTCTTTGTGGTGACGAATTTCTGGAACTGCCAAAAGCATAAAGATGTAGCGACTTCCACAGTCGCTAGAGGCCGGGGATGAAGCCTGCCTATTTGCCTGACGCGCCGTCAACTTTACGCAATAATGCGAGAGGTGGAATTGTTTGCTTGTTTATTAAAGTGCTTTGAGAGTTTACAGAGTAATGTCATCGGATCCCGATTCAGACTCTTACAACGTCACAGGTTCTAATATAACGAAGCGAAACATGTTGTGCAGCGGTCAACAAAAACTACGGCTACCCAGCCCTCCTCTCTGTCAAAATCAAAACCAGTGAATGACAGACTGACAACGCCCATTTATGTCACCGCTAGCTCCCACGTGACTCCCATAACAACCAAACAAATAAAAACCCAGTGATCATCAAAATTCAATACATTCAATTATGGCTCCTACACACCAGCCCCTAATTATTAGGATCCCTTCTAATAATTACCCATAATTAACCAAGTAGAAGACATAAAACATGCAGAGAAAAGTCAAGCATTTACTGTATTTCAATATTACCCGCAGGAATCCTATAGGTAATCTTAAAGTCTATCTTTAAAGAAAAATGAGTCTTAAAGTCTGATAATTGGACCCAGAAGTCTTTAACTGTGATCTGCCTCCAGCAGTAGACACAGTTTGGTAATAGGTCGATCCAGGCAACTAGTCTGAGTTTTAATCCGAACTTGACGAACGAATCCTCTTCGGTCGGGAAGAGTCTTTATCACACGTCCCATTGGCCAAGAGTTTTGAGGTGCCGAACTGTCCATGATGAGAACCAGATCTCCCACGATGAGGTTCCTTTTTACTCCAATCCATCGCTGACGTTCCTGTTGCTGTAGTAGGTATTCCTTCACCCATCTTTTCCAAAACAAGTCAGACATGTATTGGACTTGTTTCCATCTTCTGTGTGTGTACATAGTGAAATGGAATACTCCTGGTGGTAATATCGGTGAGGTCTTTAACAGAAGAAGATGATTAGGGGTCAAAGCTTCCAGGTCGTTAGGATCCATTGAGGCTTTGGTAATTGGGCGGCTGTTAATGATGGCTTCAACCTCACAAAGTACAGTATGAAGACCTTCTTCATCCAAGTTTTGTACTTTCATTATGGAATTAAGTACTTTGCAAACCAGTCTTATCAGTCGCTCCCAGGTTCCTCCGTGATGTGAACCTCCAGGTGGATTAAAGGTCCATTTAACTCCCTTTTGCAGAAAGACGTCATTGATTTTTACCTGGTTCCAATGTTCAATGGCAGTTCTAAGTTCACGTTCAGCACCTACAAAATTGGTCCCGTTGTCAGAACGCAGTTCTCGAACCTGACCTCTTCTTGCATTGAAACGTCTGAACGCATTAATGAAAGAGTCAGTATCCAGTGATGGAGCAACCTCAATGTGAACAGCACGGATAGCAAGGCAGGTGAACATAACACCGTATCTCTTGTTATGGTTCAAAAATATTGGAGATGGACACCAGAGGAAAAACCCACAATAACAACACTGGTCCGGTCGGGTTGAGTCAAACGATGATTTAATGATCACACACGTGGGAGATGGACACTGTATGCAGACAGTCTCAGATCTCATCTCAAAAAACACATTTCCATAGTTTTATGAAATCAGGGTATTAGAACGCCCCCTCATGCGTAGTGACAGGTGTAATACAATCAATGTTGACAATTTTATTTAACACAAAGAATAACATTGTCTCCTTCCCGAGGGCAGACGCTAACTGCCCCCCTTCTCCTGGAACCGTCTGTACCCTGCTGAGACACAACATGGCAACTACAAGGACTCTTTCATTTATTAAGACCATCAGTGTGTATTGCTCTAAATCAAGTATATAATATTAAATGAATATTGCTGGATCAGCTACTTCTACTTAAAACATATTAAAACATGACTAAGCACAAAATCACCAAGAATGACATCTTATAAGTGCTGTGTAAGCGCGTGCGGCCTTCCAAGCTCAAAGCCTTTGCCCTCCATAGATCAGCCAGACTCGCGCTGGCTGTAGCTTTTAACCTTTAATTACCTTGAGCACAACTCTAGAATGAGCAACAAACTGCAATGTGTATGGAATGATCATGGTTACATCTGCAATGGAAAATCATGTTATTATTCTGGTACCTGTAAGAAAGATCAAATTAAAGTTATCACCATCACTGTAATGCAAAGAATAATATAAGATCAAAAACTTCAATTTATGCTTAATGCAAAGCTGGTTATATACTTCTAAGGAACTAATAATGACATATTAAAATATTAAATGATAATGAGAAAAACATCCCCTCCTTATTCTACAATTCCCTCTGTTGACCTCTGGAGAATCCAGAGGTCACAAACAGTTGTGTCCCTCCTTGGCCTACACATTCAGTTCCACATGCATCATTGGCATCATGGACATTGGAGTAATGACTCCAGGGTCCACTGCCCTCACAGACATACTTTTGAACATTCTTCTGGCACAAGGGATGAGACAACAACAATTCCCTCTGTTGACCTCTGGAGAATCCAGAGGTCACAAACAGTTGTGTCCCTCCTTGGCCTACACATTCAGTTCCACATGCATCATTGGCATCATGGACATTGGAGTAATGACTCCAGGGTCCACTGCCCTCACAGACATACTTTTGAACATTCTTCTGGCACAAGGGATGAGACAACAACAAATAACCATAATACCCACCACAATAGACAAAGAAAACATGACCGAAGCGATGACCCCCTTCCACCGTCCGAACACTGAGGTCAGCCAGCCTTCTAACGGATTACCAACACCGGAGTGATCATGCATAGTTTCAGAAAGGCTCTTTAGGCCCTCCAGAGCCTTGGTTACCGACCCATCTGGAGCAGTATTGTTTGGAATAAAGGTGCAACACTGGTCAGCAAACATAGCACACACGCCCCCCTTTTCCGCTAACAACATGTCAAGGGCCATTCTATTCTGCACTCCCATTAACGAGGTCGGACCCACCTGCTCCGCTAGCCCCTCCAATCCGTCTCTGGTCAGGTTAGAGAGCCTCAGTACATTGTAATGAACATAATTAATCCTGTCTACATTCTTATTTGGAGTCACTGGAAAGAAAGCAGAAATTATTGGAATATTTTCAAACCCGGCTGCTATTTGATCAATAAGTTTAAATTCATTTGGAACCCCCCTGGGCACTCCAATGGAGTCGATCCAGGTGGGGGAATTCATTCTAGGGTCATAAACATTTGTGTCTTGTATTCCTCTCTTTCTCAAAATGTGTCTTTTGCGCTTGGCTGCCAAAGTGCGCGTATTGTGTGAGGGAATTGATTTTACCTTATTTCCGATTAGCATAAGTGGCGCTCCTAGTCTCACCATCGCGCACGTCCCCACGCTCCCAAGAGGAACACGCACCAGTAGAGTCCTGTGCCCGCAATAGTAATACAGCCCGCTCCTAGCCCAAGTCCCAATTAGGGTGGCTGCATCACTCACATTGTTGGTGGTCCTCCCAATCTGGGTGACCGAACACCAACTGGGGTCAATTTCCCCCAACCGATATTTAACTTTATCTGTGGTAAACTTAAAGCACGTATAATTATCTTTCCGGGGCATAAACGGCCCTACTTGCGTGAGCTTGCCAATAGGGGGAAATAGACTGGACAACACAGTGCAGTTCCCCGTATTCACAGCTCCTCTAGTTATTTGCAACATACAATTATAGCCCCACTGATCCTCTGGATGCAGAGGTGCAGGCTCTATAAATAAACGCGGCCTTGCTGAAGCGCAGGCTACACAATTAGCCACTTTTTGTTCTCTAGCATTTTGGGCTATCCAGTCCAGCCAGATGTTACTGTCACTGAACCCGGTAGCGCGTTCAATCAAATCCTGAGGTTTCAGGGTGGTGTAGTCCACCGACACTACTCGCCTCTCCCTTGGTTCGTGCTCCTCTGGTATAGCTTCCGATGACCCGCTCCCCTCCTGCCCTGTAAAAGATGCAACAGAGCTGGTGGGAGTAGAAATCACACGAGTTGTTATGTCTTCTCTACCTGACGGTACGCGATTAGTTTTTTCTAGGAAATTAACTTTAATTAACCCTTTTGGATCAACCCCCGCTATTTCCACCCCCAAAATTAAATACATAGATTGTTTGCGATGCCAATTCCCCAATGATAAAGTTAACGCGTTTCCAGAGGGGCTAAAATCCCTCTGTAGTTTAAGCCCGTTTTCTGATCCTGATTCTAACGGTTCCCAATTTTGCCCAGTGTAACCCCTTACCTGGTCCCAATTACGGCACCAGCTGTCATATGGACGATTTCCCCTCTCACAGTGCGTACTCACTGAATAATCCCAACAGACCCACACATTGTATCCCCTCCAAGCACTGCCGACGTCCCTGCAATTAACAACATCACACAGATCAAACGTAAAGGAAGTTGTGGAGCCAATCACATAATCTAATTCTAAACCACCATATGTGCTGAGACACTCATCCTTTTTACCAGAGACCTCGCGCTTCACTCTTGCCCGCAACCTTAAATCACTATGGACCACGTGTGATGTACTTGGTGTATCAAACAACGCCGGACTGGCATGGCCTCCGTGCTCAGACTGGTTTCCCGGGTCGGTCTGCAACAAACAAATCAAAAAACAAATAGCCATGATTAGCAACATAGTTAACATCAAACTCATAATAATTTTAAACATTGTGATGGCTTTTGAGACTCTTCTTTCATCACCAGTGTCTAATTGTTGTGATGGCATGGTGGTATGTGAATGTTATGGTGTAGTAAAAAGTTCAAAGCCCTTTGTCAGAGCCTCTCTCTTGTTTTAGGTGTTCAGTGTGGTACCGCTCCTTTTCGTTGGCGCGGCGATCTCCTCCTTGGCTGCTCTTCTTTCTTCGACCTTCCAGGTAGACTACCGGTCGGTCCGTTGCACAGGTGTGAGGGATTATTGTGCCGCTCAATTTCACCTGCGTTGAGTTGAGATTGATCCTTCCTCACCAAGCCCTCGTGCGCAGCTGCGCACTGCGTCCAGTGATACCAGGTGTCGCCTTTCCCCTTCAGTTGGACCGCTGTCGCCGTCCGAGCCGATACCTCATATGGACCAGTCCAGCGGGGCTCCTTCCACTTTCGTTTGATGACTCTCAGCCACACTGTTTTCGCGTCCGGGACCTCTCCTTCTCCTGTGGGCCCTTTACAAGCCGCCTGTTTCGTGAAACTGGACACTAGCGCCTTTAGCTCGTTCCAGTAGTCTGCGTGGGACCGGTTCCCCTTTTTGTCCCGTTCACCCGAGCCCACCGTCCAAGGTGCCGGAAACTGTCTCCCGGTTTGCAGCTCGTATGGTGTAAAACCTGTGGATTGATTAACAGAACATCTTATGGTCATCAACGCAACCGGCAGGGCTGCGACCCAATTTAGCCCTGTTTGCGCGCAGATTTTTGCCAATTTGTTTTTCAAATTTAGGTTCATTCTTTCTACTTTCCCCTGAGACTGAGGATGATAGACCGTTCCAAATTTATGCTGGACGCCCAACATTTTTTCTACTTTTTCCAAATCTTGATTTTTAAAATGGGTTCCATTATCTGATCTAATTCTTTTCGGGAACCCATGACGGGGAATGTAATAATTGATTAAACACTTAATGACAGTCTTAGCATCCTCCTTTTTTGTAGCCCAGGCCTCTGGCCAGCCGGTCAAAGCGTCAACACACACTAGCAAATATCTTACACCGCCCGGCCCGGAATCAATCATATCAGTGAAATCAATAACAATCTCCTCTCCCGGCCTCTCAGGGGGCCGAAACTTACCCACTTCCGGTTTTACTGCTGGCTTAGGATTGTGTGCCCCACAGATTAAGCACATCCTGGCCTTCTCCCTTATCATTCCTCGCAGCTCAGGATGCCACCAATGACACAAATTTCTTTCCATCTGGGCTCTCCCCACGTGGGCAAGTCCGTGGGCTTCATCCACCTTCTGTTCTGCCATTTTGGCTGTCAGCACGGGGCGCCCGTCTGGCCCCCTCCACAAATGTCCATCCTGCCAGGCTCCTTTGTTTTTCCACACCCCCTTTTCCTCTGGGGATGCCTCCTCCTGGGCCCGTTTAACTTCCTCAATCAGGTCAACAGGTATCTCTTCTTCTGATGTTACCTGTATCATTTGTCTCTGTCCTTTGTAGCCTGCGGCCTCCTTTGCGGCTTCGTCTGCTCTCTGGTTTCCTTTTTCCACCATACTGGTTCCTTGGGAGTGAGCTTTGCATTTTATAATGCTCACCTCCTCTGGGTCAGCCAAGGCCTTTTCCAGTTCCTCCATTTCATGTTTGTGGGAAATAGGTGCATTGGTTGCTGTTCTGAATCCTGCTCTTTTCCACTGAGGCAGCTCCACATGCGCTGCTCCAAACGCATATGCCGAATCGGTGTAGATGTTCACTCTCCTGTTCTTGGCTAGTCTCAAAGCTCGAGCTAAGGCTATCACTTCAGCTCTCTGGGCCGACTGCTTTCCCTCAATCCTTCCTGACTCTCTGACCTGATAATCTCCTTCTACTCTGCAGACCACCGCATACCCTGCTTTCAGTCCTCCTTCGTCTCGGTGGCAACATCCATCGGTGAACCAGTCCTCAGCTCCCGGTATGGGTTCGGCCTTCAGGTCCTCTCTAATCTTTTCCTCGATCTGTGCTCTTTTGGCGCAGTCATGTGGTTCCCCTACACCCATTAAATCTGCCATGTTAATTCCTTCATGTGTGAATGTCAAATTTGGGGCCTCTAAGACTTTGCTCAGTCTCTGTTGTGCCCGTGGTGACATACAAAATGCTTGTGAATTTACGTATGCCACTATGCTATGTGTAGTGAGTATTTTTAGTGGGTGTTCTCTCACTACATGTGCTATTTTTTGGATAATTCTAGCGACCCCTGCTGCATGTTGTGTGCATGTAGGATGCTTTGCTTCTGTTGGATGTAGTTTTACACTAACATACATGAGCACTTCTCTACCCCCCCCTTTTTTCTGAAACAACACTCCATTTACAATTGAGTTTGTTTCAGAAACATCTAAATAGAATGGCTCATCATAATTGGGTGTGGCTAAATCTGAGGCCCTTGACAAATCCTGTTTTACCCTAATAAATGCGGCTTCAGCTTCAGGCGTCCAAGGCAACTCAGCCTTAAAGTTTCGAACACCAACTTGCTTCATTAGGCCCCTTAAAGGGGCAGTTTTGCCTGCATAATCCGGAATGAACTGCCTGCTGTAACCTGTTAAACCAAGAAAAGAAAGCATTTCTCTCACAGTTCGCGGTTTTGGGTGTGTCAAAATTTGGTCTCTGTGTGTGTTCATCAAACCCACTGATTTGTGTGCGATTACCCGGCCCAAAAAGGTCACTTCAGGGCGAACTAACTGCAGCTTGTCTTTACTTACTTTAAAGCCACATTCCGCCAACCTATTCAACACAACGAACGATGCCGCTGAACAATCCGCTGCTGACGGGGCTGCAATGAGAACATCATCAACATATTGTATTAATGTACAATCATTAGGCAAATTACATGACGACAGGGCTTCTTTAAGCACCTGATTGAAAATGCCTGGAGAAAGTGCAAAGCCTTGTGGCAAACGTGTGTATCTGAGTTGTTGGCCTCTGTATGTGAATGAAAAAATGTCTCTGAGTGACTCATGCAGAGGAAGACAAAAGAATGCATTTGCCAGGTCAATGCACGTGAACCACTTTTGGTCACATGTGATAGCTGATAAAGCTGTGTACGGATTTGGTACCGGTGCAGTAGTAGAGAGCAATATTTCATTAATGGCTCTCAAATCATGTGCCATACGGTATTTTCCTGTTCCATGTTTCTCCACTGGTAGAATTGGTGTGTTCCACAGTGAGTGAGAGGGCTCTAACACCCCGGCCCTTAGCAGGCCTTCTATTGTTTCTGTAATTCCTGCCTCTGCTTCAGGTTTGTGTTTATACTGTGGTCTATTGATTGGTGTGTGTGACTTGAGCTGGAACAAGACAGGAGGACACTTAGCTAGGCCAACATCCGTGGGCCCTTTTGACCATAGACTGTCAGGCAGATTCGACAGTCCAGCAACTGCGTGAGGATGATCTACACACTCCTCACCATGTGTTTTTGAAATTTCTTTATGTTCCAAGATCACTGTATCCTCACAGGCACAAGTTATGCGATAGGTTTTACAATTTGGAGCATAAGATAAGTTAGGAATTTGGGTTCTTTGCCACCCTGTGTCGTCCAGTGCTCGCCTGACCATTGGACCTAGATCACCTGCACCATGACCTTGGTGGACCGCCAATGTAATGTGAGGGGTTGAATTTTCTTCCACATTGTACCAAGGCAGTTGTTCATCAGTTAATTTCACAGCCGCGGCTACACCTTCTGGTCCGATGTAGATGTCATGTGTTTGCACATTCCACGTCTGACCTTCAAGATCAGATTGAAATAATTCACGATAGGTGTCGTCATTCTCTTTATCATAAAACAGGGTAACGTGGTAAGGGTCGCGCGGAGGGGAGTAAACTGCCAAGCTCATTATCCAGGGTCTCCACAGCTGAAATTGCCTCAGAACATCCTCTTTCACTAGTCTCCCCCAGTAGATATTGACTTTTGCTCTTTCACAGTCTTGGAGCAGATATTGAGTCTTTGAACTTGTTCCCAGGCACGGAAAATGCTGGCCCCCTGGCAGAGTCACAGATAATCCATCTGCTGAACATGTGATTGTGGCGCCCAACTTCACGAGCAGGTCCCTGCCCATAAGATTTACTGGCGCTTGCGATGACACCACATAGTTGTGTTTCAAAGTCTGCTTGCCCAGCTTTGTCAAAGCTGGGTCAGTCACTGGCAGAGTTGTCGGGATCCCGGAAAAACCCACCACATTCACTGTGTGGCAGGACAACGTTGCACTGTCTGGTGCTGCTCTCAAGGTTGAATATGTTGCTCCAGTGTCTACTAAGAAGGGCAATTCTGTCCCTTCTATTGTCATTAACAGCATGGGATCTGCCACCACCATACTGTTTGGTCCCTCCGGGTCCCTTCAGTACTGGTCCTCCCTCCAGTCAGCCACTGGATACTGCGCGGCTGGTGCTGCACTCGGGTTTGGGGCCTGATATGCTCCCCTAGAGCCATCTCTTGCTCTCGGAGCTCCACGTGCCTGGGATTGGTAGCCTCTTCTTTGATTGTTCTGACGACGTTCTGGGCAATTTCTGCTCCAATGACCCTCTGCTCCACACCTCCAACAGACATTCCAAGGCACACTGCTGAGATTCCCCGTGTCACGAGCTCTTTGTACTCCCCCCGCTGAGCCACCACGCCCTCTGTACGATCCACCGGTTCCCCAATTCCCTGTGGGTTGGTTCTGCCTTGGTGCATTGGCGGGCCATCCGTCATTAGTGCAGGGACCCGGGCCACTATCTGGCCATTCAGGCCCAGGACCAGGCTGGGTCGCAACTATCATAATTTTTTCTGTTTTTTCTTTTTCCTCTTTTTTCTTTTCGCTGGCTTTGTTTCTGGCCTCCACCAACTGTAGTTTGAGTAGAGACGCTTGTGCCTCCTCCAACTCTTTTTTCTGCTTGTTCGCCCTGTCCTGCTCCAGCTGCAAACGATGTGAGACGTGTCTTTCCCACTGCACCGAATCTGCTACGGCAAAATCTGGGTTTTTCTGTAGATCTTCTGTGACCTGGTTTGGCAGCCCTGCCAGCACCGCTGAGCGAAACCATGCCCGATGTTCACCTTCTCTACCCGGATGGGTACCTGTTTCTAACAACCACTGATCTCTGGCTTTTTCTAAAAACTCTCTAGGTGTGTTTTGGGGGTCCCAAATTATTTTAGGTATGGCTCCTGTATTAGGGGTTGGGTACTTTTCACGGACTGCGTCAGACAAAGCACATTGCACTTCATGGTAAGGCAAATCATTTGCATGGCGAGTTGTGCGAGCTATAGCCTCTACATCTGCTAGCCCACCACCGAGCATACACCGCGCAGAAATGGCGCGAAAATCGCCAATCGCAAGCTCCTCTCCTTCTGTTAGTCTGCCTAATTCACGCAACCACCTTGCTCCTCCCCCAGTTATAGGTGGAAGCTGTTTAACCAATGCCTCCAAATCTCTTACTTTGTATGCGCGGTACACTGGTTCATTTTTTGCACCAGCCACTAAAGGCAAATTATAATGAGTACCCGCAGCTTTTTCTGCTTTGGTCACAGTTTTACACTGTCCCAATTTTCCCTTGCCTTTTGAACTCTTAAAAATAGGCCTTCTCTGTCCCTGCTCTTTTTTCACCTGTCTTGACCTAAGATTCCTGGCTATACTTGGTTCTGACGCGACTCCTCCTCTGTCGTTATCTTCATCATCTTCTTCCTCCTCTGTGGTAGATGAATCTTTGTCGCTCTCCTCTTCTGCCATGGTTTTGGTCATTTTGTCCTTTACGATCTTCAGTGTATTTAATACTTCCAATAGCCCTTGCGGGGCTTCAAGCATTCGTCCGAATACTTCTCCTGCCCATGTGTCTGACTTGGCTATTGCTTTGGAGTGTTTTGACCTGGTTTGGGCCTGCTCTTCTCTTGCTGGTGTTGGCAGTCCGATGAAAGCCGGTTGTGCCATCCTTTCCACCGGTGAAATCATTTCCTCGTTTGTTGGGGTCCAATCCGCTTCTCCAGTCTGGTCTGGCAGGCTTTCTCTTGATGCTTCGGCTTTTGGCCTGTCTCCTCCCTCATGTGAACAAGAAGGCAAAGGCAAGCCTTCCTCTGCGACTGATGTTATCACTTTCCCTTCCCCATTCAGGGACTGACATTTAACTGTCATAGGCCCTTCATTATGAAACACCCGTGGTGCTCTGGTGTATTCAACATCAGCTACTCCTCCCACAACCACTGCCGTCTGTCCATCGGGGCCTTGAACTTGTCCTCCTCTGAGGGTCATTACAGGCATGACATATTGTCGTCCTACGGCATTAGATGTTAACGTGGCCCAAGGAAGAATCTCTGCTGTGTGATACTTGTTAGCATCTCCTGGTTTTGGAATCCAGTTCTTCATTTGGTTTTCCAGCTTCTTATTTTGGTCTTTCAGTTGTTTCAAAGCCTCCATTATGCTTTCCATATCTTCTGTTTCAGGTGTGTCATCCTCCTCCATCCAGGAAGATGCTCCGTTCCACAAGAACATCCACTTGCAACACTTTGCATGAGTTTGCTGTAGTTTCTTGATTTGTTGTTTAATCTTCCAGTTAATTGAACGTTTCTCTGCCTCGGCTTGCAGTTGTTCCAATTGCTGCTCACATCTCTCTCCTTCTATTTTGAGCACAAGACTTAGGGCTATTTTGTCATCCAGCCCTCTCTGTTGGGAAGCAATAAGCTTGTTTAGCTCAGCTTCCATTGCTTTGCCTTCCTTCTCAGCTAACTTTGTTGATCCAGGGGAAGCTAAACGAATAGCTTTTTTTAATTGTTGCTGCTGCTCCTTTAGAGGCTTATAGCCTCTGTGCCCAGTAGGTGTCGTGTTCGGGCCGTCAGCCATTATCCTAGAACACAAGCTTACCTCCCTTTTTTGTGACGTTTTACGGCTCCTCCTTCTGGATCACTCCGCAATGTCTGCCTGTTAGCTTTCAGAAATACTTTCGCTCCTCCCAGGGTCACTGTCTCCTTGTGATCTGCTTGGTAAGACACACAGCCAACGCAGTGTGTCAAGACTTAACCAAGCCTCTTTCATTATTCACTTTTAATAACTACTTTTCACTCTGTAACATAAATGTTATAAACTCATACACACTGCATGTTAACTTTGGGGCACAAAACAATAACACAGCTCAAATGCATTCACACAGCCTTAAATTTTTCACAGAAAATTGCTCCAAAGCAATATCATGTTTGCTCACAAACTAACAAATTCACTGTGTTGTTTACCGAGCGAGGGAGCAATGGACCAATTAATTCCAAACTCCTCAATAATTAGCTGTATAGCTCGCTCTACTTCAATGCCAAACCATAGTACTGTGATTAGCTTTATTCAAATCAAACCTATGTTTCAAAGCCTTTCAAACGCACACCCACACACACAATTTCAACCACGCACTCTCAAGCACACATTTGTCTCCTTTAAATCTACTAATCGCTTGGAGACATCTCCACAGATAATTATATTATTTCCCAAGCAAGCATATCAAAATCAAAACCGTCTAGTACCGACTCTATCATAACCTGAGCAAAGTGGGCGGCCTCTGTGGGCTCCCAATTTGGATCATTTTCATGCTCAGTCATCTCCTTTAAGCCTTGAAATAAAAATAGGCAACGTTGTATATAGGCATTTAGCTCATGCAGCTCAATCACGGACCACACTGTCATCTCATAAGGTGAAACACCTTCCTCAGTCACTATGTGACATTTACAGGTCACCTCCAATTGACCGTCTTCCTCTGCTATTTGTATGTTACAGGTTGCAAAATAAAGCACAGGCATGTTTGCTTATTCTATTTAAACAACGATTTAACAGTATTAAATGGGACTGTTTAGTGCATGGGACACAATATAATCATTTATTGTTGAAGGGACAAATGTCAAAGGGGTTCTAACAGGTCCACTTTATTGCGTGCTCATAAATTATTGTTATCTGGGTCACTCACCCAATGTGCTTTATTGTTTGAGATTATTAATTATGTCACGCTTATCAGTGGCTCATATTTATTTAAGGCCTATATTTGAACTTGACAACAAAGGCAGAGCATCATTTCATCCTTTCAGGGTGAAACACTCCACTTTCTCTGTGTCATGGCAGCTCAGAAAACTTCATGAACTTTACTTATTTAAAGATATGGCTTAAAATCAGTTGTGTTATCAGTATAAAATATTTAAGATTTAATTAAATTGTTTTCAATTGCCTTACAGCAGCTTACTCTGACCTAGGAACACTCTCTTATGCTCCTCAAAAACTGAAGTTACTCAGTCTTAAATGATTTTTTACATTACATAAATCAACTGTGATTAACAAATAACGTTCTAGTGATTCCCACTTGGTTTAAAACATTCAAAAGCCTTCTAGGGACCTATTCTGATCATAGCCTATGTGTTTGTAAGCTTGTTTGCATTTAACCCTCTGCACTCAAAGCATTTACTACACTTTATCAATCCGGACAGTCACGCCGAACGAAGCTTCTGACCTTCAAAGGCCGAGTGCCAACTCATTATAAGCACATTTGCAAGGTGTGTCTGAAAATTATTTAAACCACTCTTTTTAAATCAGAAACTATTTACATTGTTATAACATCAAAACCAGCAGCTTCTTTACAGGCTTTCAGCAATAAAAGGCCTTCTGCTTCTAAGGCTCACACACACTCTGGGCAGGAAGTGAAAAGCTCCGTTCTCCTCCCAGCCACACGCTCATTTGCATGTTCACACCGTCTAAAAATAGCTCTCAGCGCTGCAGCTGCGCTCTCATCACACACAGGGTCACACAAAGCTCAGACAAAACTCTATTTTATATCACAAAGACGTCTTATATTTACAACCACTGACAGACATGACAAATTGAGCACCTAACAAATTTCGACAAATTTAAATTAACGGGTCCAACCGAAGAAAGCTTCACTTTTTTGTAATCAATCAAACAGTATCTGTTACTTCTGGGAACAGTTTCTGACCTAACTTCTAAATCCCTAACTCAATTTAACTTTGTCCAAACAAGCACATGACACCGTTTCAAACGATGAGGAGTCTCGGTAACTCCTAGCTTATTTCGGGATGCCCTGTACCCCACAGTTAAACCAAAACTGAACTACCCCTGTTCGCCGACAGGTCAAGACCGCGCGTCCACGGCCAGGAGGGGGCGTAACCCCCGGGCTATGTGCTTCTTAGCAGACTTCTGGGCTGCCGTCCTATAATAATTTTAACCTAACCGATTTTGAAAAATTTTACCATAACGGGTCCTACCGAAGAAAGATAACTTTTTTACGACCAATTAAACAGTCTCTGTTACTTCTGGGAACAGTTTCTGTCCTAATTTGTAAGACTATTAAACAGTATCTGTTACTTCTGGAACAGTTTCTGTCCTAATTTCCCTACCAAACTACCTGAGCCTTCAGCTCAATATCCAGGGACTCAAACCCAACATTATTACTTTCATATTTCTTCAACTTCATTAAATACTCTTAAACAACTTTAACTGCATAACACCCGGTGATTCTCATCAAAATCAAAACAGACACCCACCAGCAACGTCAGTGAGCAAACTTTTAATTTAATGCAGCCCAATTTGGCACAATTTGGGAATCAACTCAACAGGCAGTGCCTTACCTTTAGAAGCACCCGCGGAGCTCACTCACATCAGATCCCTGGTCCGTGCCTGTCCGCTCGACAACCTCAGACCGTCCACACCTCGCACGTCCACCCCAATACCACAGGACGAGCCCCCAAAATGTTATGGTTCAAAAATATTGGAGATGGACACCAGAGGAAAAACCCACAATAACAACACTGGTCCGGTCGGGTTGAGTCAAACGATGATTTAATGATCACACACGTGGGAGATGGACACTGTATGCAGACAGTCTCAGATCTCATCTCAAAAAACACATCACCATAGTTTTATGAAATCAGGGTATTAGAACGCCCCCTCATGCGTAGTGACAGGTGTAATACAATCAATGTTGACAATTTTATTTAACACAAAGAATAACATTGTCTCCTTCCCGAGGGCAGACGCTAACTGCCCCCCTTCTCCTGGAACCGTCTGTACCCTGCTGAGACACAACATGGCAACTACAAGGACTCTTTCATTTATTAAGACCATCAGTGTGTATTGCTCTAAATCAAGTATATAATATTAAATGAATATTGCTGGATCAGCTACTTCTACTTAAAACATACTAAAACATGACTAAGCACAAAATCACCAAGAATGACATCTTATAAGTGCTGTGTAAGCGCGTGCGGCCTTCCAAGCTCAAAGCCTTTGCCCTCCATAGATCAGCCAGACTCGCGCTGGCTGTAGCTTTTAACCTTTAATTACCTTGAGCACAACTCTAGAATGAGCAACAAACTGCAATGTGTATGGAATGATCATGATTACATCTGCAATGGAAAATCATGTTATTATTCTGGTACCTGTAAGAAAGATCAAATTAAAGTTATCACCATCACTGTAATGCAAAGAATAATATAAGATCAAAAACTTCAATTTATGCTTAATGCAAAGCTGGTTATATACTTCTAAGGAACTAATAATGACATATTAAAATATTAAATGATAATGAGAAAAACATCCCCTCCTTATTCTACACTCTTCACCACGCTCCTCCTACTTTTTACACTGAAGGGTCCGAAGTAATCCACTCCCACCCGCGTGAATGGAGGTTCATCTGGAATGATTCTTTCATTGGGCAAATCCGCCATCTGTTGAGTCACTGGTGGAGCATTAAGACGTCGACAGATGACACATTTAGATAACACTTTTCTTATTGCTGTACTAGCTCCAATCAACCAGTACTTTTCTCTTAGCTTAGACAGCATGTGGTTACGACCACCATGTCCAACTTCCTGATGTATGTGTCTAAGCAAGAGCTCGGAAATGTGTTGATCCTTTGCTAGTATTATGGGATGTTTCACCTCAACCGGCATCGATGATCTACTGAGTCTCCCACCCACTCTGAGAATTCCATCTTGCAGCTGTGGGCAGAGTCTTCTTAGAGGACTTGATTTTATAATGGGTTGTCCCTTCTCCAGACTCACAAGCTCCAAGGAAAATCTCCTCCTCTGACAAAACTTGATAATGACGACCTCAGCTTTGTCCAGATCTTCCACTGTAAGATTCTTAATCACAGATGTCCTCTTAAAGTTCCTCAGCTTTTCTTCCACAAATGATTTCTGTTGCTCTTTGGTGACCTCTGACTGTGGTAAGCTTGAACACAATTCTCTCCTTTTCTTCACAAAGGACAGAAGCAAGTCCTTAAATTTTAACAGCCATGCCACTGACTTCTTAAGACGTGTCCAGGTGGAAAAATGTTTAAACAAGCGAGTAACAGAATTTTCTCCAGCTTGCCCAACACTCACTGTGGCAACTGTTTTTACCTCAGGATCATCAGATGCAAGCAGACTGATGTCATCTGGGTAGACAGGCCATTCACTTCTAGATTGTAGAAGATACTGAGGCCCAGACAACCACTTTGTATTCTTCATAAAAACATCGACTTTCACTCCTCTTGAGGCCATATCTGCTGGATTACTGGCAGTGTCCACATATCTCCATTGCGAGGAAGATGAAACTCTTAAGATTTGTGAAACTCTGTTGGCCACAAAAACCTTGAATCTTGAAGTCTCACTCCTGATGTATTTAAGAACAGAAGCACTGTCTGTCCAAAACACAGAATCCAGAAGTTCCATCTGCAGCTCTTTCCTCCAGAGTACATCCAATCGACTGGCCATGGTTGCTGCAATGAGCTCCATTCTCGGGATGGTAAAGGATTTAAGAGGAGCAACACGAGCTTTTCCCATAACAAACGCACAGTGTTGTTCTGAACAGATGTTTTCAATCAGCAGATAGGTCACTGTTCCATACCCATCCTCACTGGCATCACAGAAATGGTGCAACTCAGCACTCGTGATTTCTCCAAATCCATCAGGTTTCAGACAACGACTCACTTCAAACTTGCTCAATAGCTGGAGCTGCTGGAGCCATGTTAACCATCTTTTGGAAAACAGCTCTGGTACGTTATCGTCCCAGCCGATTCCTTCCTGGCATAGATCTCTTAGGATTTTCTTAGCAGTTAAGACCACAGGACTTAGCATTCCAAGAGGATCATAGATAGAACTGACAATTGAAAGGATTCCTCTTCTGGTGAGCGGTCTGTCCTTGAGCACAATCTTGAACTTAAAAGAGTCTGATTTTATGCACCACTCCACGCCCAAAACTCGCTCGATCATTGAGGAATCCAATTCCATGTTCAACTCTTTCATTCCTGTGGCTCTGTGACTTTCAGGAATTGATTCCAGCACTCCAGGCTTGTTGGTGATCCACTTTTTGAGCAGAAATCCTCCTTTGGCACACAAAGAAACCAACTCATGGTACATTAACACTGCTTCCTCATCGGTTTCAACGGACACAAGACAATCGTCCACATAAAAACAGTGCAACAACTTCTTCACAGCTTCCTCACTGTAGAGATGTCCAAAGTCATCTGCACACTTTCTGAGTGCAAAGTTGGCACAACTTGGTGACGAAGTTGCCCCGAAGAGATGTACATTCATCCTGTATTCAGATGTTGGTTGTTCCAGATCACCTTTAGGCCACCAGAGAAATCTCAATAGATCTTTATCTTCAGCTGGAACCATGACTTGATGGAACATGGATTCAATATCTCCCATAATTACAACTGGCTCCTTCCTGAATCTTGTGATCACTCCTATTAAAGAGCTTGTAAGATCAGGTCCTTGTAAGAGTTGTGAGTTTAAAGATGTTCCCTGTTAACTCATTCCACAGTCAAACACAACTCTGAGTTTCTTCTTGGTCGGATGGTAAACACCATGGTGTGGTATATACCACAGCTTGCCATCATTGCGATTGATCTCCTCTTCCGGGACCTTTTCAGCATATCACTTTTTATTATTATTTGTAAATATGTGTACAAATGGTTGGTTTTTTGTACTGTTTTTATCAATAAATCTCAGCAACAAAGGACATACACCCATGTGTGTTGATTTCTCCCTAAGATGGCAAACTGAAACACTCCAAGTTGGTGACTTTTGGAGATTTATTTCCCTGGATGATTGAGAATGCATCAAGATGAAACACAAAAGGAAGTGCACAGCTTTTAGCAGCTCCCCCACCCCCTCAATCACACACCCCCACTCCCCTCCCTCCAGAATTCCCAGGTAACAACCTAATATACATATGAATGACTAGCCAATTTAGCTTCCACTTGGCTGAAGCTAAAGCTTAGCTAAAAGCCTACCAGCCATTTGGCTGCTCTCCGGGTTTTATAGGTAGAAAAGCCAAATGGCTGCTCTCTGGGAGTTTAGGTGGTAACTTACTACCACACTTCCTGGCCACTTCATTAGGTCCACCTTGTTAGTAATGGGCTGGAGCCCTTTTTCCTTCAGAGCTGCCTTCATTCTTTGTAGTATCGTTTTAACAAGGACACATTTTCACCATGTTAACATGATAGTGTCACACAGTTACTGCACACGTGTCATCTCCACATCATGATGCAAATATCCACTTTCACCACAGCCACAGCTGCTCTATTGGATCCAGACTTGGTGGATTTGAATCCAGTGAAGTGATTTTCATGTTTGAAGAACTGCTTTGAGATGATGTCAGATTTGCTTCTCCTGCTAGAAACATCCACACCAACCAGGTATTTTCACACAGAGCTGCTGCTCACTGGACAGCTTCTCTTCTTTGGACCATTGTCAGTGAACCCTGGAGGAGGCTGTGGTCAAACCCCAGCACATCAGAACAAGCGTGCCCTGTTCACAGTCATTTCAATGAGCTTTCTTACAAGGATCCATGTGCAAGTGACATGAAGCTGCAACAGTTTTACAAGCTGTGTTACAAAATGAATGTCACAGAGCAAACTTGGATATAACACTATAAGTCTTTCCTCTTTGTTTCCTTAGTGCAGCTTTAATGATCTCTGGTTACTGTGGGCCCATTAAAAAGTGTGGACGTGTCATTTCCACAGAACATTTCACAGACAGTAAGATAGAAGCATAACTTCATAAATATAGTGTTTTAAATGCACATGCTGGAGCTCACAGTGATGCTGCTGTGTGACAGGGTTGTGTTGTTCACACTGTCATACTTGGTTGTCTTGGTGACAGACTTTCTGGTATCTCTTCATAATAACTTGTACCTGTGGGTCACATGAAGCAGCTGTGTGGATAGTATATGGTTCAGACTGGAACTGTGGTCAGATAGGACGGCAGAGCTTTCATTAAAATGACATCATCTGAGTGGAAAATACTAAAGTGACTCAGATGTGTAATAGGAAGTGTGGACTGTGATGTCATCAGACAGAAACAGTCATTCAGTAATAAAGTGATTTAATATTCAACAACAGGAAAATAACATCAGACATGTTTGGTTTCATTCAATGTTGCAGCTTCAGCTCATTAAGGCTAAAGTTCACTTTTTAAACTGTAAACTTAATAAAAGCAAACTGAAAGTATTGTAACATTTAGAATAAACACATGTTTGTATATAAACTGAGCCCAGCAGCAGAAGCTGAACACATCCACAGCTGTGAGGGACACTGGTGCTGTGACTGATTAAACACATCAAACACATCTGTGGACTCAATCTGTCAATATTATTTGTCATATTTGAAACAGCTTAAAAACAGTGCTGTGTTAGAGCTGTGCTGTCATGTCTGATTATATTTAAGGTCCAATCATGTACTTGTGTATATGCAACTAAGCAACCATGTGGGCGGAGCTTCAGCTCTGAACATTTTAGAGCATCAGCTGATAAAAACACTGAGACAGGAAGGATTTGAAGTCTTCTACGCTCTTTATTCTTGCTTGTGCAGAGTTTGTGGCTGCAAAGCGACCGTCAACAACAAATGCTTCCTCTGCTGACAGGAAGTGACATCATCCCACCTGAGGCTTTGATTCAAACAATAAAAAAACTAAACTGCTGAGTAGAGAAAAGATGGGTTTACTAAAACAGAGGATCAGATGTCAGGTCAGGTAATGTCTTCATTTAATCCAGTAACAAACCAAAGGTTCCAGGTTTGAGCTTCTTGAAGTCCTGTTATTAAGTCTGTTCATCATTTTCATTTCATTTGATAACTTCTACCAATAACAACCAATTATTTTCAAGCTGAGAGATTTAGTGTGAAAACCAGAAGCAGGAAATGATGCTGTGCAGTATATTTGTGGAAAACAATGATGAGGCTGAAATCAACATCACACACACGTAAAAGCTGTACTTAAATGTACTGACAGTGTAATTATTTTATTCTTCCTGTACAAACCTACTTGTTACACAAACTTACAGGTAACTACAGGCTGCTTGAGCCTTATTTGCAGGTGGTGTTATAAAGTGTTACTGAAACAGCTGCTGACCAAAGTGATGCACATTTAAAGGAGTCAAAGTCCTGAAATAATTCAACAGATTAAAACAAACATAAGACGAGAAACCATGAGTGAAACAAACAGCATGGTGGTGCTGATCATTGTTGCCTCACAGCAACAAGTTCCTGAGGTCATTTCCACCACCTGAGTGGGGCCTTTCCCCCCACACTCCTCTCTGTGTGCTGTGAGTGTCTCTCTGTGTTAGCTGGGATAAGGAGAAGAGGAAGAGGATGGAGGGTGTTGAAGGTCTCTAATGTTGCGTGGGTCTTTGTTCCACAGTTTAGGAGCAGCTGCAAAGCCCTGATCTCCTCTGTGTTTGAACCTGATCTGGAGACAGTGAGAACCAATAACTGAGGGCAAATTAAGGACACTGAAACTAAAAGCAGTCTACAGGGACGACTTGATGTTACAAACACCAAAGCATGAAGCACTGGTGCAGCTGACTCACACAGACTCTCCTCCACACTGTCCTCAGTTATAAAGTGCTTTACAAACACAAACATTATGACTAACAGCTGGATTTTCCTGTTTCAGTGCAGCGAACTAACAACGAGCCAACAAGGCCTCACGTGACATCAGTCAGTGAGAGTTTCACTGCTGCAGCAGCTCTGTTCACTCACACTTATTAATATTAATGCTCATTACTGTCATGGCTACTGAACGGACTCACGCGCAGACAGTTCTTTTCAAGGAAACAAAAAAGGGATTTATTTACAATAGGGATCACCTTAGTGCAAAATATATGTACAGTGAGTTGGGAGGGGGTCCAGGGCTCCAGGGAGAGAAGGGGGGGATCCACACACACGCTTCCTCTTCCACTCAGTCACCGCCACTGCTCCTCCGCACACACGCACTCCTCTTCAGCCGCACTCGCTCCAACACTCCACACACTGCCCCACTTGGACAGGTCCGGTGATTCGGTCCAGAATCTACAGACAGAAGTTCACGGTTAGTTCCACAACAAAAAAAAAACATGTAAGAGATTCTTCTTTGAATATGCCGCGAGCACGAACTCAGGTAGTTCAACGTTCCAGCGGTGAGCTGCTCTGTGCCACTGCCTTAAATAGCAGCTGGAGAAATCAGCCAGATCAGCCGCAGGTGGACACCATCACACGGGTGCGTGGGCCAAGAGCGAGAGCCCGTAACGAGCTCCACCCAGGCAGAGAGGAGGAGGAGAGACAGAGAAAACCAAAACGAACAACAACAAAACCTGTAGCCAGCGTGGGCCAGCCAGAGAGACACGGGGACCGTGACAGTACCCCCCCATCAACGGGAGCCTCCCGGCGACCCACCAGGCTTATCCGGATGAAGGCGATGAAAGTCCGCAACCATCCCGGGATCCAACACTGCGGAGCGGGGAACCCAGCAACGTTCCTCAAGGCCGTAACCCTCCCAATCCACCAGATATTGAAGACCCCTCCCGCGACGGCGAGA
This sequence comes from Maylandia zebra, assembly GCF_041146795.1. NCBI lineage: Eukaryota > Metazoa > Chordata > Actinopteri > Cichliformes > Cichlidae > Maylandia > Maylandia zebra. Next base: position 7,284,521 of record NC_135169.1, on the reverse strand, counting down.
GTCCATGATGCGGGAGATCGTGTAGGCAGGGAGGCCATCAATGACCCGAGCGGGCGGGGGGGGGGGGGGGGGGGCTGGAAGGAGGGCACAAAGGACTGGAGAGACACGGCTTAATCTGAGACACATGGAAGACATTGTGGATCTTCATGTTGCGCGGCAACTTAAGGCGAACAGAAACAGGGTTTATCAAAGCAGCAATTTCAAACGGCCCGATGAAGGTTGAGGTGAGTTTCTTTGATTCGCCATGAACAGGAACGAAGCGTGTGGACAACCAAACCTTTTGACCGATGGTGTACTCAGGAGCGGGAGTGCGGCGCCGGTCGGCCAGACGTTTGTTGCGTCCCTTCGTGAGCAGCAAGGCCGCCCGGATGGCCCTCCAAACCCGGCGACACCTACGGAGGTGAAACTGGACAGAAGGGACAAAGAGCTCACCTTCCAGAGCAGGGAACAGAGGAGGCTGATACCCCAGGGAGGCCTCAAACGGAGATCGCCCTGTAGCTGAAGACGTCAGGCTATTATGGGCATATTCCACCCAGGGCAGTTGGTCGCTCCAGATGGTTTGGTTGGAAACAACTATGCAGCGCAGAGCGGTCTCCAGCTCCTGGTTAGTGCGCTCAGTTTGTCCGTTGCTCTGTGGGTGGTAACCAGAGGAGAGACTGACCTTGGCTCCTAGCGCCGAGCAGAACTCCTTCCATACACGAGAGGTGAATTGCGGCCCACGATCCGAGACCACGTCCTCTGGGATGCCATGGAGGCGGAACACATGATTCGTGAGATGCCGAGCCGTCTCCAGGGCCGTTGGGAGCTTGGGGAGTGCAACAAAATGCGCAGCCTTCGAAAAGCGGTCAACAATAGTCATTATAGTGGTGTTACCTGCTGACTGCGGGAGGCCGGTAACGAAATCCACAGCGATATGGGACCACGGCCGAGACGGGGTAGGTAAAGGTTGCAGCAAGCCGGCCGGAGGTTGATGTCCCAGCTTGCTGCGGGCGCAGGTTGAACAGGCAGAGACGTACTCCCGAACGTCTCGTGGGCCACCAGAAATAGCGCTGAAGGAAGGTGATCGTTCTGTGTACTCCTGGGTGACATGTGAAGCGGGCAGTGTGAGCCCAATGCAGTACCTGAGACCGAGTGGCCGATGGAACAAAGAGCCTCCCCGCTGGTCTTCCTCCAGGGTCTGGTTCGGCCCGCTGAGCCTCACGAATGGCCGACTCGATTTCCCATGTTATGGTACCGATGGCACAAGCCGCTGGCAGGATAGGCTCAGGGTCCCGCCTCTCCTCAGACACCGAGAACTGACGTGATAGGGCGTCCGGCTTCACATTCCGCGAGCCCGGTCTGTAGGAGATTGAAAAGTTAAAACGGGTGAAAAAAAGAGACCACCTGGCCTGTCGGGCGTTAAGACGTTTTGCTGTTTGCAGGTAAGCCAGGTTTTTGTGGTCTGTCCATACAATGAATGGCTGAGCCGTGCCCTCCAACCAGTGCCTCCATTCCTCCAAGGCCAGTTTTATAGCCAAGAGCTCCCGGTCTCCCACATCATAGTTGTGTTCAGCTGGGGAGAGACGGCAAGAGAAGGAGGAACAGGGCCGTAGCTTACCCTCCCGCTGTTGCGAGAGCACGGCGCCGACCCCCGAGTCGGAGGCATCCACCTCCACAATGAACTGGAGTCGCAAGTCGGGCTGGGCCAGGATGGGTGCAGTGGTGAATCGGTCCTTGAGCTGTGCGAAGGCCTTTTGGGCCGCCTGATCCCACTGAAAAGAGAACTTAGGAGAGGTTAAGCGGGTCAAAGGCAGAGCGATTTTACTGAAGTCCCTAATGAACCGGCGATAAAAGTTCGCAAAGCCGAGGAACTGCTGAAGCTGACGGCGATCAGTTGGTTCCGGCCATTCCACAACAGCTTTGATCTTGGCTGGATCCGGTTTGAGGTTACCCTGGTCAATTATGTAACCCAGGAACGACACTGTTTGAACGTGGAATTCACATTTCTCCCCCTTTACAAAAAGTCTGTTCTCCAGCAGCCGCTGGAGGACCTGTTTTACATGGGTTACATGTTCGGTTTCAGACTTAGAAAAAATCAGGATGTCGTCCAGATAGACGAAAACGAAACGATCTAGGAAATCACGGAGCACGTCGTTAACCAACACTTGGAAGATGGCTGGGGCGTTGGTTAGCCCGAATGGCATCACCAGGTACTCGAAATGACCGAGGTGTGTGTTAAAAGCGGTTTTCCACTCATCGCCGTCTCGGAGTCTGACCAGGTGATATGCATTTCGGAGGTCCAGTTTGCTGAACATGGTGGCCCCTTGAAGGAGTTTGAATGCAGATGAGAGAAGCGGGAGAGGATATTTATTCCTGACTGTAATTTTGTTCAGCCCCCGGTAATCAATGCAAGGACGTAGCGATTTGTCCTTCTTCTCAACAAAGAAAAACCCAGCCCCTGCCGGGGACGAGGAAGGGCGTATTATGCCAGCAGCCAAGGATTCTGAGATGTACGTCTCCATTGCTTCCCACTCAGGCCGCGAGATGCTGTACAAGCGGCTCGTAGGTAACGGAGCCCCAGGAAGCAATTCAATCGCGCAGTCGTACAGCCGGTGGGGGGGGGTAACGACCTCGCCCTGTCCTTGCAAAACACCCCGGCCAAGTCATGATAAACTGGCGGCACAGAGGAGAGGTCCGGTGGTTCCAAAGCAGGGGGCGGTTCGACAGTAGAAGCGAGGGGAGGGGCCGATCTAAGACAGTTCATATGACACTCCTCCCCCCACCCAGACACGCACCCCCTCTTCCAATTTATGCGCGGATTGTGTTGTTGTAACCAGGAGTGGCCCAAAACCAGGGGCGCGTGCGGAGCCTGAAACACAAAAAGGCTGATTGTCTCGGAATGATTGCCAGATAACGTGAGGGTAACCGGCTGCCCCGACAAAGCAGAAACACGAAGGGGGTGTGGCAACGGGTCGGAGACCAAGTTTAAGCGTTTGGCGAGGTTTGAGTCAATGAAGTTTTGTTCGGCGCCGGAGTCTATTAAAGCGGAGAGAGAGTGTGTCATGGTTTGCTTAGTTATCTTGGCTGGCAGCAGAAGAAGTGGAGGAGAATCTTGAGAGAGCCCGCCCACCAGTATTCCTGCCTTTACTGGCGGGCGCGCCCTTTTGATCGCAATGGGCAGGTTGCCACGAAATGGCCTGTCTTGCCACAAAACAAGCACTCACCAGAAACCAAACGGCGATGGCGCTCAGTGGCGCTAACCCGGGAGTGCCCCAACTGCATGGGTTCCTCCTGATCCAACTCCTCCCTTCGCTCACGGAGCTCTGCCTGGGCTCCTCCGGGCGCCGTCTTGGGCTGCCCTGAAGGCTCATGAAAGGTGTGGAGCCGGGAACTCCGTTGTGCACGCAGACGGCCGTCTACTTTCACACACAAACTCATCAAAGCATCTAGCGAGGAGGGCAATTCCCGCATGGCTAATTCATCCTTTAACTCTTCACAAAGGTTATTTAGCAGGGTACAACGTAATGCATCCTCACCCCAGCCGGTCTCCTCAGCCAGAATCTGGAAGTCAATGGAGTAGTCTGCCATACTCCGCTTCCCCTGCTTCAGGTTCAGCAGCTGATGAGCAGCTGATGAGCTGCTGCTTCGGCGCCGGATCCCTTCTCAAAAACATTTTTAAATTTCGAGAGAAAAACAGCGTAGGTTATGTGTGGATTGGCTTTAAGCGCTGCCTGTGCCCACGGCAGCGCGCGGTCACGTAACAACTGTACAAAGAATGCGATTCTTGCTCTATCATCTTCAAACAAACGTCTCTGTTGGCGGAAAACCAAAGAGCATTGCGTCAAAAATCCTGCACATTTTGACAGCTCACCAGAGAAGGGCTCAGGGGCAGGTAGACGGAGTCCTGCGGTGCCTGGCTCCAGAGCAGAGGGGGCTGTTACTTCAGCTGCAGCCGGATCCACAGCTTGGGCTTCGGCACCTTGCAGGGTGGGGTGAGCCACCGAGGGCATTCCTTCCAGCGGTGTAAGCCGAGCCACTGCCTGGGTGAGGGACGCTATCTGGCCTAGCAGGTGTGAGAACATCGCCTCGTGGCGGACCAGCATCGTCTCCTGGGACGCAAGGGCTTGCTGGACTGGGTCTTGGTCTGCTGAGTCCATATTCTGGCTGGAACGTTCTGTCATGGCTACTGAACGGACTCACGCGCAGACAGTTCTTTTCAAGGAAACAAAAAAGGGATTTATTTACAATAGGGATCACCTTAGTGCAAAATATATGTACAGTGAGTTGGGAGGGGGTCCAGGGCTCCAGGGCTCAGTCACCGCCACCGCTCCTCCGCACACACGCACTCCTCTTCAGCCGCACTCGCTCCAACACTCCACACACTGCCCCACTTGGACAGGTCCGGTGATTCGGTCCAGAATCTACAGACAGAAGTTCACGGTTAGTTCCACAACAGAAAAAAAACATGTAAGAGATTCTTCTTTGAATATGCCGCGAGCACGAACTCAGGTAGTTCAACGTTCCAGCGGTGAGCTGCTCTGTGCCACTGCCTTAAATAGCAGCTGGGAAAATCAGCCAGATCAGCCGCAGGTGGACACCATCACACGGGTGCGTGGGCCAAGAGCGAGAGCCCGTAACGAGCTCCACCCAGGCAGAGAGGAGGAGGAGAGACAGAGAAGACCAAAACGAACAACAACAAAACCTGTAGCCAGCGTGGGCCAGCCAGAGAGACACGGGGACCGTGACAATTACAAATGTTACAGCAGCTGATGGACAAATCTTTGTCTGTGTTAATAAAGTTGGATCAGTTCAAACAGTTTGTTGCTCTGCACTTGAAAGCAGCAGTTTTTCTAATGCACCACCTTCATGTTTCCTTCATATTTGAATCCCCCTGTAGATGCTGACAGGTAACCATGTCACACAGAGCTCAAGCCTTTGAATCCAGCTGTGACTGTTGATTTTCTATTGAATGGACTTTTTCAAATCCAGCTGTAGGCCTGTGTTTGTGAGCTCATTAACAGCTGTTTGTTTAGAGAGACGTGGTCCTCACAGGACAGCCACTACAAACATATGATTTTATAGAATATGATGCATTACTGCAGATTCAACACAATAGAAAGGATTTGAAATGAGCTCAGCCTTAAACATGTGCAGCAGTAATATTGATCCACAGACACTGATGGGAACATTTTTCTGCACAATGAGTACTTTGACTTTTCATACTTTATGTACAATTTGCCAGTACTGCAGTTTTGTGTGTAGTGAGGTGTTTTCATGGTGTTTTCTTGGTGCTTTTACTAAAGGAAGGCTTCTATCAAATTCTTCCACATGTTGTCAAACTGAGCTGTGTGATGAAGTGAGTGTGACAGAAACACTCAGACTGTGTTTCTCTGCTTCATCAAGTCAAATCTGGTCCTCAGAGACTGAATAAAGTCCTGTCCCACTAACAGCAGCTCCAACAGTCTGTTCACTGCTTTCTTCCTGTCAGTCTTCATCTTTCTGCTGCGTCTCCTCTTCACACTGACCACTTTCTATCTAACAGTGAGCTCCCAGTGAAGCAGCAGCATTCAGCCTGTTAGAGTCAACACAAATGTCTCCATCCAAGCTCATGTTGTGCTTTGTTGTCCTCTCAGTCCCCCAGGTGGAGGTGGATTCAGGGGTGGAGTCTGTCCAGCTGCCCTTCAACACCACACTTCACCTGCCTGAAGACGCTAAAGTGGAGTGGATGGAGAACAGATACAGCAGGAAGGTCCACGTGTATGAGAACGGCTCTGACCAGCCTGAAGAACAGCACCAGGTTTACAGAGACCGAACGAAGATGAATGAAGACCTGCTGAAAACTGGAGACCTCAGTCTGACCCTGAAACACCCCACAGATGGAGACACAGACCCCTACACCTGCACCGTCTACAGCAGGGAGGGAAACATCCTGCTGAAGAGAAAGGTGGAGATGGAAGTCAGAGGTCAGTGCTGTAGATACAGGGCAAAGGTCAGAGGTCATGCAGGAGTTTATTCTCTAAAAGCTTTTAGTTTGAATCTATTTTCAGTTCATTCAAATAAAATAAATTCTTTGATGTTTTGATCTAAAAGCCAAAAATGTCAGGCGGAGCAACTGTGTGTTTAAATGAACTAAGAAGAGCATTAAAATGATCCCAACTTCAAAATAAAAGCCTCTGGCATGATGTGAGTTTGGATCAAATCAATAGTTTTGTTAGTTTAGTCCAAATCAATGTAAATGTATAAATATCAATAGTTTTAAAGCTGCTGAGATCATTCAAACACTTTGATCCAGTTATTTAGATGTTGTCACATGTCAGGCTGGAGCAGCCATAAATATGAGGCTTTTATTGTGAAAATGCTGAGTGTGATGATCCAGAGGAGCCCATGGGGTGTTTGTGGCTGGATGCAAAGGTTTGTAGCTCTCCTTGTAAAGAGAAACAGCTTGAAGCTACAGAGGAGCGTCTGCAGAAGAAGACAGGGGAAAGAGGAAGAAGCTGAGGCCGCTGGAGAAAAGACAGGAAAAGGAAATCAGCTTCATTTGTTGGAGGCCGTTTGTTCATCACACTGAAATATTCCCACTTTAGAGACAGGAAACAAAGTGAAGTGTGGATTGATGTTTGTCTCCATGATTTGGGCCCTGGAGTCATTTCTTCATCTCCCACTTTAAGACATATTAATGTCAGCCTCACACGTCCCACAGTGGACACATTTCTATTTCTAGATGATATTTGGAGGATGGTCATGTGTTTCTCTGCTATCACAGCTCTTTGTGATATTTGAGCGCAGCTGTAATGTTTGTGTGGTTAAAGCCACCAGACTCCACTGACAAAAACTCTCATTTTAGCCGGAGAACACGGGGCTGCTGTGGGACTTTGTGTTTGCAAAGGTTTCTATTGGAGGCATGTTGGCCTTTATTATATAGGTGCAGAGAGTAGACAGGAAAGTGGGGAGAGAGTGAGGGACACACAGGCACCTGTAGCAAGCCCCGCCTTCAGCCCACCTGCTCAGCCAGGTGAGCTATAGCGCTGCTTTAACATGTTGGTGTGATTGAGAGTGAATGAAAGTGAGTGATGGAGGCAGCAGGAAACTAACAGGCTGTTTGTTCTGAGAGGTCACATGACTGTTGTTCTCAGCAGAGTCTGATGATTTGATGAGACCATGAGAGCGGCTTCAGTTCCTCATCAGAAAGAGTCTGACAGAAGCTCCTCCCTCTGTACCCCAGTAGACTTCTATTAGACTGCTCCAGATTCCTGAGAGTTCACACAGAAAACTTTACAAACAGCCAAAGAAAAACTATTGAAAAGCTTCAAGATCACAAAGAGCTCTTTCACAGCACATATGAGCCATTAAGAAGTGCACATTTGTGTTTCCCACAGTCCATCATCCAATAATATCAAAGGACAAAGTGTGAGGTAAAAAGCCTTCAGCTCTTTTTGAAGGAAGCAAAAAGACTTTGGTCCTGAGAGATGGTTCAAAACACAACTCAGACCTACCAAAGTATTATTTGTGCCAAACACATGAAGCCTTCAACTTTGTATGTGTCCAGTCAGTGTGGCAATAGAAGTCACTGTGAGGATTTTCAATGTGCTGTCAAAGAGCATCCAAACAATCAGGTGAGGATGAAGAGAATTAGTGTGGATGGACAGAAAATCCATATCCAGTGTGATTTAGGAGCAGTTCATATATAATGAGTGAAATGAAAGAAGAGCACAGACAGGAAGAACATGAGTGAGCAGACATTTTGGAGCTGCTGATCCACACAGGGCTGGATGGAAGGAGTGGGAGTCCATGATGGCTCAAAGTCTCTGATCTAACTGTTCCTGAGCCTCTCCCCCTGCCTCCTCTTTGGATCTTCTCCTCCTCTTCTTCCTTATCTGCCTCCTCCACCACTGCTCTCTCCTCCCTCATCTCCTCCTCAGCTGAACTGAAGTCAGGGCTGTAACATGAGGAAACGTGCAGAAATGACTGAGTCAGCATGTTGTTGAAGTGAGTTGAGTGATGGTGAGCAGATTAGATGTGCGAGCCTCCCTGTAGAGAAAAGCAGATCTTCTCCAGAGTTTCCCACCTCATGTTTTCCTGTGTCACAGCTGATTGTCACATCCTGGCTGTCACCAAATGAGTGGTCCAAAGGTGGAAGGAGGAGCACAGTTAGATTGTTCACCTCCTAACCTGTGAAATCAACCAGCTGAATGAAAAACACTGTGATCCTATGAGCTGCTATCAGGGCTGCTCCATTCTCAGGATTCTCATCTGGATGATTGAAGCAGATTATTGATGAAGTCAGCAAACAGCTTTCAAAATGGCTCTTTTTCCAGGGGAACTCCCTGAAATGTAAATCTCATTGAAATGAAGAAGAAGTCCAAAGGCGTGGTTAGGCCCAGACTTGTGGCTGTTTTCAATGTAAAGCCCATGTTGCAGGCAGCTGCTGCTCCTTACTGGCCCACAGCCTCCACTGATGGATGGTGAAGCTGACAACCAGAGGTGTAGCGCTATTTGTTGAAGTAGCCCAGCTGTGCCATGGAAGCACAAGTTTCCAGAGATGATTGGACTGTGAGCAGAAATGATCCATGTTGGACTGAATTGAAGAACAGATCATAAAGTCCTCTGTGTGCCCAGCCCGTCTGTCTGAGCATCTTCATCAGTGTGCAGCTGATCTCTACTTTCCAAGATGGCGGCGCGTGAACAACGCGAGGCTCAGTGTCTCTCCAGAATCTGCTATTTAGCGGTTTTTTATCTACTTTTAACCGGATTATTCGTCCAGAATTGCTGTGCGTTGCTGACCTACAGCAGACCAGAGCTTCTGGACATCTGGACTCACAACTCCAACAGTTTTATCGCCGATCTCCGACTCATCCCAGAGATCTCCAGAACACCGGAGGCAGCCCACTCTCCCCGGCCGGGCGGAAGTGCACGCAGACGGCGCCGAGATCGTAAACAAAGGTGAGGTAGGCGCGGAGGGCTACGGGCTAAGCTAAAGCTAACACTACACCGGCTGCCTTTACCCAGTATTTTTCTCGCCAATGTCCATTCTCTGGCAAACAAAATGGATGAGATACGGCTCTCCATCACTAACAACAGACGGATTATGGACTCAAATGTCATGTTTTTCACCGAAACATGGCTGAACAACAGCTGCCCGGACAATGCTATCGAGTTAGCAGGACGCCACACACACCGAGCCGACAGGCTAGCAGATGACTCCGGCAAGACCAGAGGTAGAGGTTTGTGCATTTATATTAACAATGCTTGGTGCATGAACTCCACTACTACTGAGAGTCACTGCTCACCTAATGCGGAGTTTTTAATGGTCAAATGCAGACCTTATTATCTCCCCAGAGAACTCACTTCGATCATACTCACTGCCGTGTATATACCCTCCGACGCTAATGCTAGGTTGGCCATGAAAGAACTTTCTGCAGCCATTAACAAACACCAGAATAAACACCCCGAGGCTGCTTTTATTGTTGCTGGCGACTTCAACCACACCAACTTAAAGACAGTCCTCCCCAGATTCCACCAACATGTCTCCTGCCACACCAGAGGAGACAAGACTTTAGACCATGTGTATTCCAACCTGGCTGGAGCCTACAAAGCCACACCCCTCCCCCACATTGGACAATCGGACCATCTCTCCCTATTCCTCACACCTAGGTATTCACCACTCATCCAACGTGTGAAACCTGCTGTGAGGACAATTAAAGTGTGGCCAGAGGGGACAGACGCAGTGCTCCAGGACAGATTTAAAAACACAGACTGGAACATGTTCACCCACACAGACCTGGACCAGTACGCCTCATCTGTACTGGATTACATCTCCGAAACCACAGACAGTGTCACCACCCAGAAACGGATCACCATGTACCCCAACCAGAAGCCTTGGATGAACCGGGATGTTCGTCTCCTCCTGAAGGCCCGCAACACTGCCTTTAGGTCAGGAGATGCACACGCCTACAGCACAGCCAGGGCTAATCTAAAGAAGGGCATCAAAAAAGCCAAACACCATTACAAAAGGAAGGTAGAAGAACACTTCTCCAACTCCAACCCCCGACGCATGTGGCAAGGACTCCAGACCATCACAGACTACAGGACCACCAAACCCTCCCCCGCATCCTCTGATGTCTCCTTCCTCAACGAGCTCAACAACTTTTATGCTCGTTTTGAGCGAGGGAACCCCACAACCACAACCAAAGCAGACGTGACGCCAGACCACCAACCTCTGACTCTCTCCCCCACCGATGTAGGAGCGGTGCTGAGCAGGATCAATGTCCACAAGGCTGCAGGTCCTGATGGCATCCCCGGGCGTGTTCTCAGAGCGTGTTCTGGGGAGCTTGCAGAAGTGCTCACAGACATATTCAATCTGTCCTTGGCCCACGCTGTGGTACCGGCCTGCTTCAAATCCACCTCCATCGTCCCGATACCCAAAAACTCCAACCCATCTTCCCTCAATGATTACCGCCCAGTAGCACTCACCCCCATCATCACTAAGTGCTTAGAGCAGCTGGTCCTAGCACACTTCAAATCCTGTCTCCCCCCCCACCCTAGACCCCCACCAATTCGCATACCGCCAGAACAGGAGCACAGAGGATGCAGTCTCCATCGCACTGCACTCTGTCCTCTCACACCTGGACAACAACAACACCTACGCCAGAATGCTGTTTATAGACTTCAGTTCAGCGTTCAATACAATCCACCCCTCACAACTCATCAGGAAACTGACAGACCTGGGCATCAATTCCCTCATCTGCAAATGGTTACTGGACTTCCTGACCAACCGCCCCCAACATGTCCGGCTGGATAACCGCTGCTCATCTACAATCACGATGAACACCAGTGTACCACAAGGCTGTGTGATGAGCCCTTTCCTCTACTCCCTCTTCACCCACGACTGCAGACCTGCTGATGGTTCCAACACCATCATTAAGTTTGCAGATGACACCACGGTGATTGGCCTCATCAGTGACAACGCTGAGGCCGCCTACAGGGAGGAGGTGGATCGTCTGGCTGAGTGGTGCGACAGAAACAACCTGCTGCTTAACACCGAGAAGACCAAGGAGCTCATCGTGGACTACAGGAGGAATTGCGACCCACATCCACCCATCCACATTAAGGGGACGGCTGTGGAGCGTGTGAGCAGCTTCAAGTTCCTGGGAGTCCACATCTCCGAGGATCTCACCTGGATGACCAACTGCTCCAAGCTGGTCAAGAAGGCTCACCAGCGCCTCTTCTTCTTGAGGACTCTGAGGAAGAACCACCTGTCCTCAGACATCCTGGTGAACTTCTATCGCTGCACCATCGAGAGCATCCTGACCAACTGTATAACAGTCTGGTACGGGAACTGCTCTGCCTCGGACCGGAAGGCCACTTCCTGCCATAAAGGACATCTACAGGAAGCGGTGTCTGAAAAGGGCTGGGAAAATCATCAAAGACCCCAGTCACCCATCACATGGACTCTTCACCCTCCTGCCCTCTGGGAGGCGCTACAGGAGCCTCCGGACTAAGACCACCAGGTACCGGAACAGCTTCTTCCCCACAGCTGTCAGACTCCTGAACTCTGCCTCCTGACATCTGACCCACGTTAACACATGGACTGAACATATACACACCCACAATGGACAACTGTACCCTCAAACACACAATAACAACATGGACTGAACCACCACTCACAACCACCAGCACTTTATATAGCCTCTGTAGGAATTATATCTCACTTATCTTAACTGCACTACTGTATAGCTCTGTGTAAATAATCATTCTGTACATTCGATAATTTTTAATCCTACAACTGTTTACAACTTGCATAGTTCCCATTTCTGTATAGCTGTATATCTCAGATTCTGTAAAGTTATTTATTTCATATTCTGTATAGTTTTTCATATTTATATCCTGTTCATAGCCTGTACATAGCTCGTACTCACTACAGCCTGTACATACTTATAGTTATAGAATATTCACAACATACTTCATACCGTGTACATTATAACATACCATAATAGACCCATTTCTGTAATATACTCACATATCTATATTATTGCTAATATATATTGTAATATATCTATATCACTAAAGCACTTCTGGATGGATTCAAACTGCATTTCGTTGCCCTGTACCTGTGCATGTGCAATGACAATAAAGTTGAATTCTATTCTATTCTAATTCTATTCTACAGCTAATGTGCTGATTGATGAGCAGCCTGTTCATGGTGATGATGAGAAACAGATTGGATTCAAAGCACAAATGAGTGAAAAAGGAGCAGCAGCCATGATAGAGCGAGTCCTCTGCTGACAGAAATAGTGGAGTGAAGGATTTGTGCAGCGTTTCTCTGTGAAAACAGCTGATTCAGATCAATGAGAGGAGGATGAAGGAGAAGCAGCATGTTTCTGATAGAAGCATCACTGCTGTGCTACAAACTGCTGGGACTGTGTGTGAATGTGTGACGGCTCAGCTGGAGGCAGGATTGGTCCAGAGGAGAGCTGCTTTATTCCAGACTAACTCTTCTAGAAAGCTGACATCTGTGTGGAACAGCTGACCTGCACCATGTGGAAAAGAACAGCAACATGATTCAGCGTCAGATCCCGACACATCCACGGATTCATCCCGTTACAGGAACTGTGCCACACGTGGCCTCTGTTTGTTCTGCATGTGATGCTGCAGGGATTTCTTCAAGTCACTAAAATATAGTGTCAGATGGACACATGAAGCTAACACGGCACATCTTTGTGAGTCTGCAGCATGTTGACACACATGTCAGTGTTGTACAGATCTGAGAGCAGCACAAACAAACTCCATCAAAGTGATTTGTGCTGTTGCAGAGCTGTGTGACTGCATTTGTCTTCATTATGGACACATTTCTACAAATGGGACTAAACATGTGACCCTCTGCACATCCATGGCTCAACAGTGCACCCATTGGCTGGATGCAGCTTGTATTGTGGCTCCTCCCCCTTAGCTTCAGGTTAGAAGCTAAGGGGGCAACCCACTGACAACAAGAGTTAAAGACTCTTGTTGTCAGTGGGTTGGTTGGGAAAGGCGTGTTCCCCTTAGAGGTGGACTCGGGGGATGCCGCGTCACTCCTCGAAACCTCTGGTCAGCCTGAGGTTTGTGCTGAGGAGGGGGCGGGGACACCTACGGTGGTCAAACCAGGTGAGGGAAAGCTACCAACCTCTCTTCCACGGTTTGAGCCCTTCTCTGTCGAATCTAGTAATCCCAGTGTTAGTGCACGCGTAAAGGTACGTTTAGTTCGTCTTGAACTTGAGGCCAAAGAAAGGGAACGTAAGGATGAGCTTGAGTTCAAGTTAAAGTGTCGGGAGCTAGAAGCTGAGACATCTATTAGGTTGCGTCAACTGGAGTTGCAAGCTAACAAATTGTCCCCTGAGCCTTCTGCTCCACCTACAGTGAAGGATGAAGACAACAATAGCAATCCTTCAGATAATTCTCCCCCTGCTCCTGCACCTCCGGCATTTGATGTGGGCAAAAACATTGCCCTAGTTCCACTATTCAGGGAGACTGAGGTGGAGGCCTATTTTAATGCGTTTGAGCGCATTGCTATGGCTTTACATTGGCCCAAGGAGGTTTGGTCCCTTTTGTTTCAGTGCAAATTAATTGGTAAGGCACAGGAAGTATGCGCAGCTCTCACTATCGAGGACAGTCTTGTGTATGACAATGTCAAAAGCGCTATACTCAGAGCCTATGAGTTGGTGCCTGAAGCCTACAGGCAGCGTTTCAGGACCCTGAGGAAATCCGCTGCTCAAACATTCCTTGAGTTCGCAAGGGAAAAAGGGACACTATTTGATAGGTGGTGTCAAGCAAGCAAAGTGTCAGAGTTTAACGCATTGCGTGAACTGGTATTGTTGGAGGAGTTCAAAAACTGTGTTCCTGATCGTACAGTGCTGTACCTGAATGAACAAAAAGTGGCCACTTTGCAGGAGGCAGCTGTCCTGGCAGAAGAATTTGCTTTAACACACAAAAGCGTGTTTGTGGGTAAATCCGAATCACACTATCATGAACGACTGGAAAAGGGCACAAAGCCTCAACAACCTAGGGGTTCCCTGGGTTCCAAGTCTGATAGACAATGTTTCTACTGTCACAAAGTGGGGCATATAGTTTCTGAGTGTTTGGCTCTTAAACGTAAACAAGTGCCCCAGCAATTAAAACAAGCCAAAGGGGTTGGCCTAGTTAAGTCGCTGAGCTCCCCCTCCCATGTGACCATGAGTGAACCTGATAAGTGTTTTAAACCCTTCATTTTCGATGGTTTTGTCTCCTTAACAGGGTTTCCTGGGGATCAAAAGCCCGTGAGAATACTGAGGGACACGGGTGGCTCGCAGTCATTTCTATTGGCCGACGTTTTGCCAGTCAGTGATGAGTCATCTTGTAACGCTAGTACAATAGTGCAAGGTATTGGGATGGCCTACATACCTGCACCATTACATTGTGTTCATGTGCAGTCGAGGTTAGCCTCTGGTTTGTTCAAGGTTGCAGTAAGAAACTCATTTACTATTCAGGGAGTTGAGTTTATAATGGGAAATGATATTGCTGGGGACAAAGTACTCCCTGTTCCTGAAGTGGTGGATAAACCCAGCTGTATCCCGGAAGAGGACGAGCTGTTGAAATCCCACCCTGATGTGTTTTCTGTCAGTGTTCTTACCAGGTCGCAAGCTCGGAAGCTGGAGGAAGTGAACCTGAGTGAGACTGTTCTTGGGTCTGTTCTAACTGGGGACAGAGAGCCAGCTGCTAGCCCTTCTAAACCAGCGCTCGATGAACAGGGTCTGGCTACTCTGTCTGAGGTTCTTCCTTTGCCGGTCTCACGTGAGTGTTTGAGCCAGGCTCAGGAAAAGGATGAGTCACTCACTAACTGTTTTAAAGAGGTAAGCGAGTTAGCAAACAATAAAAAGGCACACAGGTTTTATCTTGAGGATGGGTTACTGCTAAGAAAATGGGTCTCAAGACCTGCATTACAGCAGGAAGGAGGTGATGAGGGTTGGGGGGTGGTACGCCAAATAGTTATTCCTAGGGATTACCGGGGTGGCATATTGCAGCTTGCGCATGAACACCCATGGTCAGGTCAT
Organism: Maylandia zebra; assembly: GCF_041146795.1. Taxonomy (NCBI): domain Eukaryota; kingdom Metazoa; phylum Chordata; class Actinopteri; order Cichliformes; family Cichlidae; genus Maylandia; species Maylandia zebra. Next base: position 7,269,480 of record NC_135169.1, on the reverse strand, counting down.
TTAGGTATTACTAAATCCTATGACCGCGTTCTTCAGCACTTTTTCTGGCCAGGTCTGAAGAAAGACGTTGCCAAGTTCTGCAAAACATGCCAGGTTTGCCAAATTGTGGGTAAACCTAATCAGACGGTGCCACCTGCTCCTCTTAAACCCATCCCGGTAGTTGGGGAGCCTTTTGAGCGTGTTTTAGTGGACTGTGTGGGTCCTCTACCCAGAACAAAAACGGGTAATCAGTTCCTCTTGACAATCATGTGTGCCACAACCCGTTTTCCTGAAGCCATACCACTTCGAAAAATCACCGCTCCCACTGTGATTAAGGCTCTACTTAAATTCTTTTCAACATTCGGTCTGCCTAGAATTGTTCAGACCGACCAAGGCAGCAATTTCCAGTCAAAACTGTTCAAGCAGACATTACAATCACTTGGTATCAGACACATCCCTTCCAGCCCTTACCATCCCCAGTCACAAGGTGCACTGGAAAGATGGCACCAGACCATAAAGTTGATGATGCGAAAATATTGTCTGGTGACTGACAAGAACTGGGATGAGGGACTGCCATTCCTGCTGTTTGCAGCTCGTGAAGCAAAACAGGAGTCCCTTGGTTTCAGCCCTGCTGAATTAGTTTTTGGGCACAGTGTGGGAGGGCCTCTAAAAGCCCTGAAAGAACAGTTTTTGTCTGATGTGCAGCCGCAATCAAATGTGCTTGAGTTTGTCACGCAGTGTCGGGAACGTTTGTACCATGCTTGTGCAATAGCTAAGAAGTCTCTGTCAGCAGCCCAAGGGAAAATGAAGCGGCAGTATGACCGGAAGGCAGTGCAGCGTTCTTTTAAACCTGGTGATCAGGTACTCGTGTTGGTGCCCACATCTGGTCCGTCTCTGTCAGCCCAATTTGCGGGACCATATGTGGTAGAGAGCAAAGTCAATGACACAGACTACATCGTTCGCACTCCGGATAGGAGGCGTAAAACACGGCTCTGCCATATAAACATGCTGAAACTGTTTCCCTCTAGGGAAAACGATCGCGAGGGCTCCATCTCACTCATTTCTGTGCCCATAAACCATGATGATGGTTTGGTGAAGGGTAGTGAAGGTCAGCAGAGCGGCAGGCTTGCAAACTCAGAGGTTCTTGGTGCCTTAGACACGTACCTCTCCTATCTTCCTCATGACGAGAGAGACGATGTGAAAGATCTGATCCAAGCGCACCCTAGTCTGTTTGGGGATGTACCGTCTAAAACCCCAGTGTTAAAGCACGACATTGACGTGGGTGATGCGTGCCCTATTAAGCAACACGCATACCGGTGCCCCCCACTCAAGAGGGAATTAATGAAAAACGAGGTACAGTACCTGCTTGGAAATGGTTTGGCGATACCTAGCCATAGCTCTTGGAGCTCTCCATGTCTGCTGACACCAAAGTCAGATGGTTCTCCTCGTTTTTGCACTGATTTTAGGAGAGTAAATGCAGTCACAGTCCCTGACTCATACCCATTGCCTCGCATGGAAGACTGCATAGACAGTATTGGAGCCGCCACCTACATAACAAAGCTAGATCTGTTAAAAGGGTACTGGCAGGTTCCTCTAACTAGCAGAGCCTCTGATATTTCAGCATTTGTTACTCCAGACTATTTCTTGCAGTACACAGTGATGGCGTTTGGCATGCGGAATGCACCAGCCACTTTCCAACGACTTATGAACCTTGTGTTAGCAGACATTCACAGTTGTAATGTGTATTTGGATGACATTGTGGTATATTCTTCTTGCTGGACTGATCACGTGAGTACTCTGAGGGATGTTTTTGCTCGTTTAACCCAGGCTTCCCTAACTCTGAACCTGGCAAAGTGTGAATTTGCCAAGGCGGTAGTGACATACCTCGGAAAACAAGTGGGACATGGCCAGGTGCGCCCCGTGAATGCAAAGGTGGAGGCCGTACTGAGCTACCCGGTGCCCACCACCAGACGGGAGCTCAGACGCTTCTTGGGTCTGGTGGGCTACTACAGGTGTTTCTGCCGGAACTTTTCAACAGTGGTGGCTCCCCTGACTCGTCTGTGCAGTCCAAAGGAACCCTTCGTATGGACTGCTGAGTGCCAACATGCATTTGACTGTGCCAAGTCTCTCCTTTGCAGTGCCCCTGTACTGGCTGCTCCCGACTTCAGCAAGGCCTTCAAGCTGGAAGTGGATGCAAGCGCTACCGGCGCGGGAGCAGTACTGTTACAGGATGGAGTTGATGGCATCAGTCACCCGGTTTCCTACTTCTCAGCTAAGTTCAAGCCTCATCAACTCAACTATTCCACCATTGAGAAGGAAACCCTAGCCATGTTGCTTGCTCTGCAGCATTTTGACGTGTACGTGGGATCAACCACCACCCCTGTCATGGTCTATACTGACCATAACCCTCTGGTATTTCTAAAGCACATGTACAATCATAACCAAAGATTGATGAGATGGGCGTTGCTTGCTCAGGAGTATAACATAGACATCCGACATCAGAGAGGTGTGGACAACGTGGTGGCTGACGCACTGTCCAGGACCCAGTATTAACCCCTTAACCCCAGTAACGGACTTGGTGGCAGTTGTTAAAGGTGTCTGTTTACTGTATGTGATATTTTATGTGGGGGGGGTGTTACGGTCGCTGACCTCTAGTGGCTCTCCCTCTGTCGAAGAGTTGTTTTTCTCCTTTCTTGTGTTGCAGGTCTGCCTCATGAGCCGCAGCTGAGGTGTGTTCCAGCTCGTCAGCCACGGCATATAGTCTGCCATCCTAAACTGCCACACCCCCCCTGCCATTTTCCCCATGTTTGCCAGAGCTGTGAGCTGTAGAGTTTTGGGCAGCGGGCCTTTGTGTGTATGTGTGTGAGAACTTACCCTCTGTGAACTTTGGTTTTTCTTTCTTTTATTGTGAGCGAAGGTGTGCCCTTATTGTGATAATCAGTTTGTCATTGTGGAAGCAGGTAGGGGTTCTCTGCCATTTTTGTTTCAACTGTTTTCTCCTGGTTTGGTTAGACAGGGAGCTCAGCCATTGTATTTTGTTTTCGGTTAGTGAGTACTTGGTTTTGATTTCTAGCTAAAGGGGGGTGTTTTGTTTATTGTTTTGGCCTTGGAGACCCTGAAGAAAAGAGCTTCCCTGTGTTTTTGTACTGTAGTAGTTTTAGGCAATAAATCTTGTATCTAGTTCATGTGTTCCCTTTCACTTTGTGTTACCCCTCACTCCAGTCGACACTTCGTTCTTAAGTGGGGCGTAACATCAGTTTAGCTGTGTTTCCTCCAAATCCCAGAATTCCTGAGGAGCAGGAATATGTGGGGCTGGGCTCTAAACACTCAGGGTGAGGACTGAGTGAAGAGCTACAGGACAAAGTTTCAGCGCTGCGCTCACAGCTTTGAGACGTCCAATCAGCAACTGGTCCTGATAACATCTCCCCTCTCATTCCACATACATGAAGACTGCTAGAAGCAGCTATCAGCCACATCAGGCTCACATCATGCTTGCTATTAAACATGCTGCAGTCTGCAGTAAACTCCCTGCCACAAAGCTTTGAGTCTCCTCCAAATGCACCTGTAACAAGGTCACCTGCAGAAATAACTGTGTCCACGGGCAGAGTCACCAACACTCTGCACCAGAGCTAAACCTGCTTTGGAGCTAAAAAGCTGCTGTCAGGGTTTCCTGCAGAGCTTCTAATGTGGGGACTGAAAGCTGTGGACAGTTTCTGTGGCTGGATTATTTCATATGTGTTTGTTTCACTTTCAAAGGAAAGTGTTGGAATAAATCAGGTGTGTGACGCACACTTTACTGCAGATTGTTCTCAATGTAACACAAACAGCAATCAGAATGTGATTGATCCTGATGTGCTTGTTGCTTCTAGCAGTGTTGATGTATTTGCACAGAGAGGGGGAGATGTTATCAGAGTGTGTAAGTGATCAGATCTGATGCTGAATCATGTTCATGTACAGTCAGCTGATCCTCACAGTTCAGTTTGTAATCATGCAGCTCTCCTCTGATAAATCCTGAGCTCCACCTGAGTCTCAGTCCTCAGGACCTCACACAGTCCCAGCAGCTTCTATCAGCAGAGTTCTCCCTGATATCACAAACATATTGATCCTCCTTCAGCCTCCTCTCATTCATCTGTTTCCACAGAGAAACTCATCAGTGAAACCTGAGCTTACTGTGGATTATTCTGGTGGCTCCATCACTCTCTGCCTCACACGCCCTCATCTGCTGCTTTCCTCTGATTGGCTGCTCTGACAGAGTCATGATTGGCTGCATGTTTGTATATAAAGCAGCACGTTGCTGGTAGATCAGCCATCAGCTCATGTTTGTGACTGCAGCATGGCACCAGTTTGCTCCTCGTGTTTCAGTCCCAGACTGACCTGCAGCTCCTTAGTAAATTCAGACAGCAGCTTTGTAACTGTTAGTAAATCTGACCATGAATATCATTATGACACCTCTGACCACTCATTCTGTCTTTATTGGCTTTCATACATGAAACACGCTTAAAGTCACCATTGAATCTAAACTGGATGAAAGCAGCTGTGAGTCACTGCAGCAGCTCTGTGCCAACAACCAACCAACACCTGGGTGGAGTCCCAGCTGAAGCTGAGAGATACTCAGAGACAGAAGCAGCTGTATGGAAGCGTTCTACAGGACGGCTGACACAAACCTGATGTTACTGATGTCTCCTAGATAGATCTCATGGACCAAAGGCTCTCTGTGTCATCTCGGCTCCAGCTGAACTAAACTGAGAGTGAATTTGGGCTTTTAGGGAGGGGTGAAGGCAGAGCGCTGTAAAGGAAAGGGCTGTGATTGGTTCATAACACGTCAATGAGAAGAAAGGAAAGCTTCAGAGCAACATGAATGAAACAAAGTGTTTTGATGACGACTGAAAGCCAAAACTGTCCCTGAAATCAGAATCCAGTTCATCTCCAGCCCCGTCAGCAGTTCCAGCTGCAGTGCTGTTACAATAATAGTCATCACTTCTAGTTTCACAGCAGCAAACTGGGAACATTCAGCGTCTCAAAGATTGACCTGTTAGCACCTGCAGACATTGTTGAGCTGGCTCTGCTGATCTTGTCTTCATTTCTCCACTATTTGGAGAAGCTTCAGCAGGATCCACAGTCAGAGTCAAAGTGGAGTTCTAGCATGGACGTGACGCTTCAAGAAGCTTCAGACAGACAGTGTTCTCCAAAAGTTCTGCTCTAAAAGGAAACTTTGAGCTGGCTCTGTGATTGTTGTAGTCAGAAGGATGGAGGCTGGATCTCTGATGAGTGCTTGCACACAGGCTGTCTTTAAGTATTCTGGGACACAGCCAGAGGACAGACGAGTGTTCATTATTGGAAGCAGCCGAGGGGCAGGGACATCCCAAACTTCACTCAGAAACTTTGGAGGAATCATATCTACACAGCTTGATGAGCGTTTCAGTTGTGCCACAGTCCTTCAAAGCTCCTCCACAGAGACTGGCACAAAAGAAGATCAGATATGGTGGCTGGGGTCGGGGACATCAAGAAAAGAATCAGGAGCTGCTGTTTTGGATTTCCTCTCATTCTTTTGATCCTTCAGAAAGTTTAGAAAGTGGAGACGTTCCTCACTCGATGCCGTAATCTGATGAAAACTTGCAGGATTTCAAAGACGCTCCACTGAGCTCCAAAGAGCTCCAAAGAGCTCTGGGCTGTGCTTATTAGAATGAATTAACGGAGAGAAATAGCCGGCCCTCGCCTCCTTCACCTGTTCATTGAAAGCAATCGTTCATGCTTTCATTTCTTGATGACGCAGCTGAAGATTCACCTTCTTCCGTCTCCTTTCTGCCCTCCAGCATTGTCTTTTCTGTGAATGTCTTTGTGGATCCAGGGCAGCGAGCGAGCACCACGTTTAGTCCTGATCTTAAAGGTGCAGTTGAATCTAAAGTGGATGTACAAAGGAGGTTCAGATCATTCAGAGTGTTTGTGTGTGTGAGGGAGGAGGAACACCAGTGGTGGTAGAAACACTGATGAACATGTTTCTCCTGCTTCCTCATGAAAAGAGCGTCAGCGTACTGACACAGCTGCTTTTGCCTGATCACTTGGAAAAATGATCTCAAACAGAATCCATCAATGATCAGAGAGAAACACATCAGCTCAAAGCCTGGAGTTCATACTGAAGCCCACAGTTATATGTAGGCCAACAACACGCTGTTTGAAACCAATGAATTTACTGTACTGAGGAACTCAAATGAGTCAGTAAGATCATCAACATGGATCTTAAAATCAGCAGCTCAGATCATGTGATCACACATAAGAACCATGGAGCAGGAAACATCTGAGAGTTCAGCTGCAACTCTGATGGAGTCTTAGGAGGGCGGAGATACCTGCACAGATAGGAGCTGTTTCACACTTTAACAAGCAGCACCTCCAAACTACACCCTTCATCCACCTTAATAGGGGAGCATTTGAAGCCAAAGCTCCAGCCACTTTCTCTGGGCTGACTGAAACAATCATATGTTGGGTCAGAGTTCACAGACTAGACAGTCCTCTCCAGATTTCATCCTGTTTCTGTTCAAAACATCAAATCAAGCTGATGGGAAGTTGTAGAATCCTTCAGAATAAAAGCCTGACTATTCAGAGCTCCAACATTAAGAAGAGCAAAGTGAACCAAGGTGGGTGGAGGCAGCAGAGAAACTGTAGGGTGGAGCTGAATGCTTCATCAATGGGATGATGCAGCAGATTTCCTCCACCTTGCACAAACTGTCCTGTTACTTATTATGACTGGAACATCCAAAATGTCTCCAGAGGCTCCGAGTCCAGCTGAACATGTATTAGTGTTTAGAGTGGAACTGAGGTGATAGGGACTAGGACCTGGGGGACGTCAGTCAGTGACGGAGCGGTCAGCAGGTGTGGGCAGGTGTGGACAGGTACTTGATGGAGTGTTTCCTGCTGGACTCCATATGATATGTTAGCAGAGAGGATCTGGCTCCTGATTGGTTGAAGTGGAGCCCATCTGCTGCAGAAAGATGCCTCCTGTCCCAGAAAACATTTAAGTTGTCTCTAAAGCCCAGGCTGTGGGAGTCACACACAGAGGAGAGCCAGGTGTGGAGGCCGAGCAGCCGCCCAAACGCCCCACGGCCACAGGTGGGAGTGGGGCCGCAGATACAAACACTACGGTGGGCTTGTTTCACAGCCTCACAAAGACACACAAAGTCCAGTTTGAGGAAGTGGGAGCGCTGTTTGGAGTCCGGTTGGTGCCCATGTGGATAAGGATGGTGTCGGCCTCCGGACGGGATCGTATTCTGCCAGGAAACTTGTCTAAAATGTCCCAGAGCGTCGGGCCGGGAAAAGACAGAGCGCACGCCTCCTTTATTGTGAAATTCCTCACCATGGTAACTGAACACATCAGCTGGTCTGCAGCAGGTCATGTTCAGAGTTTGAGGCTCAAAGTGTCCCATTTTCACTGATTGTTTCCCGACGACATGCTTCACGTGTGATATGGATCCTCTGCTGAAGGAATCTGCTTTCTATCCACAACCTGTTGATCCGTGTCTGACTAACAGCAGCGCAGGAAGCCCTGCAGTTACACAGAAACTGTCTGAGTCGCATTGTTGCTGCAGTTTACCTGCAACTGCTGTGAAGAAAAAGTCTCCATGTGTTTGTGTTTGGTCCTAATCTGCTGCCTGTCTGTTTGACATGCTGGATTTCCAGCTGATCGATGACAGATTAGAAACTGATCAGTCTATTGATCACACAATATTCCATCAATAGAATTGATTGGACTTTGATTTGTGTAACAAAGTGATTTCCACGTCTCCTTCATGATGTGACAGTGTCAGAGCTGAATGCACTTGTAGAGTATCATGTTTTTATGGCTCACATTTAAAGTGTTGCAGCTCTAATGTACAGCTGTCATATTAGAAATAGAAGCAGCTCTGATTTTAGTGCTCAAAGAAATCTATGAAGTGATGAATTCACACATGAACAGTTTTCTGCAGCGTTCCTCTCGGCCTTATTTGCAGCTCCACTCTTGTTTTTGCTCTAATAATTATTTCTCTCCATGAGCTGTTTCTCTGCCTGAAGGAGGCGCCACTCCATCGCTTCATTTAGTGCAGAACAAGAGTCACATGATGATGCTCTGAACACCAATCACACTTTGTACAGCTCATGTTGTGTTTGTTGTCCTCTCAGTGTGTCAGGTGGAGGTGGAGGAGGGGGCGGAGTCTGTCCAGCTGCCCTTCAGAACCACACAAAACCTGCCTGAAGATGCTAGAGTGGAGTGGGAACGCTATGGCCCATTCATGACTGTTCACCTGTATAAGAACGGCTCTGACCAGCCTGAAGAACAGCACCAGGATTACAGAGACCGAACGAAGATGAATGAAGACCTGCTGAAAACTGGAGACCTCAGTCTGACCCTGAAACACCCCACAGAGAGAGACAGTGGGAGATATGGATGTGAAGTGAGGAGGAACGGACGGATTAGATTCAAAACAGTGCAGCTTAAAGTTAAAGGTTTGTATGTGTGTGTGTGTGTGTGTGTGCGTGTGTGTGTGTGTGTGTGTGTGTGTGTGTGTCTGTGTGTCTTTGTGTGTGTGTGTGTGTCTCTGACTGTCTTGTGTCTCCTCTGCAGGGAGAGTTCAGGTCCAGGATCAAACAGGGGACATCAGGAACAGAAGCAGCTCCATTGATCCGACTCCTCTGATGGCTGATCAATCAGTTTGATCTGTGTGTTCTTTGATTATTGATCAGTGATGTCAGAGTGGAGTCAGTGTGATGTTGTTGTTGTGTGTTTGAGACTTTTAGTGTCCATGAAGGTCTCTGCTGCCGTAGATCCTCTGAACTGTGACAGAGGTCTCACTCTGGAGGAAACTCTCAGCACTTTCCAGCAGCTCCTCCATCATGGAGGACGTTCCCTCACTGTAACAGGTGGAGGAGAGAGGAGAGGAAGCACAGGTGGATCCTCTGAGGAAGAGGAGTGTCCTACAAACCACATGATCACATGACCAGAGGACAAGCATGTGCAGAAACACATTAAAGTCAGCCTGTAAACACGTTTGTGTAAATTCTAGTCGTGTTTTTCTGTCACGTTCAAATAAAAGCAGAGAAAGCAGAACAAATGCTGAAGCTGTCTGTGTGGAATAAAGGAGTTAAAGTACACACACACTCACACACTCACACACACACACACACACACACACATCTGTCCAGCAGCTGTCTGAGCTGCAGTCTGTATTGTGTGTGTAATATCTTCACATGTTTCTAACATTACAGTTTTATCTTCAGGTGTAAAATCAGCTGCTCTGCTGTCTTCTCTCCTGATCCTGTGTGATTGATTAGATCCTGCAAACGCCACAAATTTCATTCCAGCTTTGATTTGAAAGCCAGCGAGTAAAAGGATCAGCGATAGTTTTCAGAGCGATGCCAAAGCTTGGGTTCCTCTCCTACAGCAGCTTTTCTTTTCTTTCTTTCTCTCCCTGTGAAATACAGCAGCTGGACCTTTGGCTGCAACACACTGTGAGACAAACTGCACACAAACAGTTTGTGTGTTTGCTGATGTTTGTTGAGCTGATAGAAACGCTGCATTTGAAATTAGCTGACACTTCAAAAACGTTCCTCCCTTTATGCTCGCTGCTCTTCAGCAGGGCTAGCTAGATGCTAAAGTAGCGCTAACACAACTTACAGTTGAGACCAGCCGTTCGAATAAAAACAAAAAATCTCCTCAACTTTGAAAGTCTCTGTGTGGCCAACAGCAGACAACATTATGCCCCCATCATGACCTAAACCAATCATTAACGTGCTGCTTAGAGTAGCTGAACGCACCGCTAAAGTGTTGCACCACCGACTCCGTGCTGCTGCTGTTTGCTCGATTTGTGTATCATGCGGGTGTCTCTGCACAGACGCACAGAAAGGGAAAATGACGTAGGGAATTCCCACAATAATCTAATTGCGCACAGCGACACCTGCACATTCCACCAGTGTTCTGCCAAAAAAATCATAGACCAGCTATTCGAACGAAAAAAAAGAAAGAGAAGTCTTTGCAACTCTGAAAGTCTCTGTGTGGTCAACAACAGACACACATTGTGCCCATATCGTGGTCTAAACTTAAGGGTTCAAATATTGAAGAGGGATACAGGAGGGATTCAAAATCACAACACTGGTCCAGGAGAGTCGGTCAAACGATGATTTTAATGAACACACGTGTGGGAGATGAACACTGTACGCAGACAGCATCGATCTCACTCGAACACAATCAGTTGTTTTTATAACATCAGGGTATTGTTTATGACGCCCCCTCATGCGCCAAGCAGATACAATACATGCATAAGTTGCAAAACCACAAATGTTCTGGTAACGACTTTTGACACAGTGAAAAGAACATCGCCTCCATCTCCATGCCAGGTGCCTTTCCTGTAGCCCGTCTCGCTCTCGCTTCTCCAAAACCTCAGGGCATGCTCTGCAACAAAAACTGTCAGTTCTGCAGACTCAAAATGCAGTTGCAAGAAAAATATGTCTGAAATCTTACCTAGAATATAAGTCTACCTAAGATGTGTGTGTATATGTCTCCCGACCTCAATTGCACTTTGTTTCACCTTTCACCTCACCTACTAAAGCTCACAACCAGACAGAGGCCACTCTCATATGTGTAACAATCTACTAAAACTACATATGTATATATTGAATAAATGCTTTAATTAAATGCCACTACTCAAAGCTTAATATTAATATTATCAATGAATAAAAGACAGTAATGAATATCCTGGTTATTCAAATAGCCTCATCCAGACAGCTCCTCAAAATAACCACCAAAAAATGCACACTTTACAGAGGAAACAAAGACATTTTAGAAGTACACTTCCTGACTTATTATTGTTACATTCAGAGATAGTCAGGGAGGGACCTCTGATGCCTGTGCCCAAGGTAAGATGTGCATTTATTTAGATGTTCAGTTCAAAGCCTTTGAGGTATTTTTAATTTTGACTTTCTTTTTATTTTATGTATCTTGAGATATTTTAAATTTAAGCTCAGTGAAGCACTTTAAGCACAATAACTTCAGTGCCGCATTTTTTCAGACTATAAGGTGTGCTTAAAATACTTTCATTTCCTCAAAAGAGTTCCAGGGATCTTTCCTAAAGCCTGATTGATATTCAGATAAAATGGAATTGGTGTCTAAAAACCCCTTTAACTGCTCAAACAAAGGAGCTTCATGTACTTTGGCCAGCACAGATAGTTTAGATTTTGGTCTGTTATTAGTTAACACTGCTGGGTCGCCCCCTTTAACAGAGGGACAACAAAAGATGATTTCCATACTGAGGGAATTTCATTCATATCGAGTGTGAGGTTGAAAAGTGTTGTGAGAGGCTCTGCCACAAAATCAGCTGCCAGTTTCAAGGAGTAAGGATCTAGCAAGTCTGGCCCTGGAGATTTTCTATGATCTAACACTTTAAGAGCTATTATTTTGATTGATTTGGATGGGGAACATGTCACTATTTCATTGGTCAGGAAAATTCATTCAAGTTTTCACCAATAAATTTCAAGTGAAACAGTTTTTTTTTTGTTTTACAAAAATAAAATAACAATAAGAATAATAATCATCATTACTATTAATAATAATTGTTCTTGGCTTCATTTTCCCTTCCAGTCTTAAAACACTTCCATTCAATGATTTGGGGAAACATGAGACATTTAAAGACCTTCATTTGTTTTTAATATCAGAGTTTTTAATGAGCCACAGCAGCCCTGAATAAACACTTCAATTACTGTCGGAGCTGCTGCAGTTTCCTGCTGCGTCCACTGGGTGTCAGTAAAGCTTCAGGTGTCTCAGCTGTGAGGCCACCTGTGGTGGAAACAGTCCAGCTGGTTCCTCCTTCTGCTCCTCTTACTCTTTTGTAGAAAGAGGAGGGGCATATAGGTTAATGTTAGGGTACACAAACTTTATACCACCAGAGATAGAGCAACAAGCAAAGCCATCACCATGTCACCTTTGAGGAGGCCGGCACACGTCTGAAGTGTGGAGATCAGGGAAATTATTTTGCTGCTATTGTTAATAATCATCATCATTACCATTGCATTAATAATATAATCTACAGCATTGATATTGTAGTTAGATGTTTAAACATATTGGCACCCAATTTATTACAGGTGCAGTTATAACCACTTTAAACTGTTGAGTTGAATCTATGATCTTAAATGCTTTTGAATGCTTGTTATAATCTTAAGTGTGTATGTGCTGATTCTGTTGATTCTGAGTACACTCTGTGCAAAGTAGACAGGAACTGCAGGTTTGCAGAGCGTGCTTTTGCAAAAGTGAAACTAAAAGCAGAGTCTAAGTGCAGGTTATTCTGAGGAGCTGTTGGGATGATGCTATTTGAATAACCAGGTTGTTCATTATTATCTTTTATACTTTTATATTCTTTTATTAAGCTTCTAGTAGAGGTTCTTGATTAAAACATTTATTCAATATATTACACATATAGTTTTAGTAAACTGCTGACACATTTGAGAGTGGCCTCTGTTTGACTGCGAGTGTTAGTAGGTGAGAGGTGACACAGAGTGCCAAGTGAGGTTGTGACACACACACACACACACATAGTAGATACACTCATTTATAGATGAGAGGTTAATCATGTTTTCTTGCAACTGCGGGCGTGCAGAAGTGCTATCTCACTGCAGAGCATGGTCTGTGGTTTCGGAGAAGCGGCAGTCAAAAGGTTGACAGGAAACATCTGCCACGAAGACAGAGACAATGTTCTTTTTAAACTGTGTTAAAAGTCATTGTGGTCTGGGAACCTATGTATGAAATGTATCTGTGACGTTGAAGGGTTGTCATTAAATTCAAACCCTGATGGTATATAATATCTGCTTATGCTTTGATTAGTCGGAGATCAGCGCTGTCTGTGAACGGCGCTGGTCCCCCCCACGCGTGTATTCATTAAAATCAATTGTTTGACCAAGCTCTTCTGGACCCTGGTTGTTTGTACTCTCCTCCTCAATTTCTGAACCTTAACAGAAGCTACATGCTAACACAAACCGGCTTTACTGAGTCTCGTCCTCACAAACTCACCAAGTCACTCACCAACATAATGGACATGATGCAGATGAGATGTCTCCAGGACGGACAGGTGTCTAACAATAATCACAGAGAGATGAGATGAGATAGCCTTTATTTGTCAGTTGCAGGTCTTTTGCCCACAACCGAGATGACAGACCTTGCCGACCGTACACAATCATCACATTGGGGAGACAGGTCAGGCCAGGTAGCGAGAAAAAAAAACATTGAAATGTGCAACACAAAAGGATAATACAGGAATGCACAGGTATCAACACACCATAACACAATAAACACAGACAACAACACGGGAAAGAGTCCCAGTGTGTACATCTGATCTGGGACCGCTGCAATCTTCGACTGTGCCTCCAGCTGACCCGATGTCCACATCATGGGGGAGGTAAGCGTTGGAGGTGGCGTTGGATCCGGGGTAGGGAGGGTGATGCGTCAGTGAGTGCTTATCAGTATATGTATGTGTGTGCGTATCCATAGTTCAGCTGAGACAGTGTCCTTCACCCTGCCAGGCTAAGTAAACAGTCTACCAGCCAACCCAGGTGGCCTTGTAGGGAATGGGAAGGAACAGACTAAACACAGTCGTTATCAGGGTGTTGTTGTTCAGCTCCAGCCTTGAGCTCCGGCCTTGAGCCCACAGCTGGCGCCGAAGGGGTAGCCGGGTTATGATGGTGATTTTTCTTTTGCACACAACTCATGAGAATTTCAAGCTGTTTTTAACACTCCGACACCGACACTGGTCTCTCAGTCTCCCGTTAATAGCTGCAAGCTTCTCCGTGATGTTATTAGCCGTCGATTCTGTGGTCTTGTCACTCTTTTTGCTCACATAGCAGATTCTGAGACCTCACGACCGCAGCCAACTGATCCGAGGTGTAATCCAGCTCCGCCCAGAGATGTTGTTCTGAGTTGATTCTTTCCTGATGTAATCCAACATACATGCGCTCAGAGGTGTCATTCTGAGCATTCACTGCAGTCGTAAGCACCTCCAAGCTCTTAACCATGCTGCCTTCAGTGAGCCCTTTCTGAGAAGTCGCACCTGTCGTTCCAATCCCAGCGGGCAGCCTTGTGGGGGTTTGAACAGCCGGTTCCGCTCTCTTAATTCTCCGATAAGCCAGGGCCAAGCCAGCTCCGATCAGCAAGAACCCTGTTATCATGGTTCCGAATAGGTAGATATCTTCAGCGTCCTCGATCAACAGTCCCGCCAGGCACACGATCCTCTGCCACCCGTCCATCGTGTATCCAGCAGGGAATGTCCATCCAGGGCACTCGGGCTCTCCCGAGCCCAGACTTCTTGTTAAAGGGTGTCAATAGCATTCAGAGACCAGTTGATCAAATCCATAATTCTCTTTTAGGTTTTAGACACAGACTGTGAGAGAGTGTTCCAGGGAAAGTAATACAAAAAAGACACGAGACTAGACAAAAACATAAGAACTAGCAGGAAAGATAAGGGAGAGGAGAAAAAGTGCGTCCGCCTCCTCTGAGAGCCAAAGCAGAGCTGGCTGGATCACAATACTCCCCACACAGCTGTGGAGTCAGAGAGGTGCTCCAGTGTTCGAGTGGACAGGTGTGTGTCCTGTAAAGCTGCAGGTGTGTGTGTCTACATACAGATAAGGTGCTGATGTGAACACATTGCTCACAGGTTTGGAGTATCTGTCAGTAAAATGCAGAGCGGTCTACACACCACAGGGGTTTATATAGCACACAGGCTAATGCTAAGTTAGCTGTACTGCATGATGAACAGCTGAATGTCAAAGCAGAGGGGGTTTTGACAGTGGCTGGAGACTTTAATTATGTAGAATTGAAAGCAGTACCTCCACCACCACCTCCACCTCCTAAAGGCGATATTTCTGTTCCCTTGGCTCAGCATCACCTTTGTCAGTGTCAGTGATTATGGAGGTCCATCAGGCAGACCTTCAGAAAACCAAGGAGCAAAACAAGCATCTGACTGAGCACCATTAGATGCCTACACCGAGCTACCAGCCTGTCATGATCTCTCTGTGCTCCTGTGCTGGCTCAACACTTTCTACCTGCCTCTGTCTCTTGATGCTCTTTCTCTCCTCCGTGTGAGTGAGTCAACCTCACCCTGTGTTTCAGGGGCGGGACTTAAAAGAGAGAGAGAGAGAGAGAGAGAGAGAGAGAGAGAGAGAGAGAGAGAGAGCTTACTTTCTGTGGAGACTCACACAGCTATTATTGTTCAGTAAATGATTTCAGCTTGAACTTTACTGAGGAAACTTCCACGTGGCACCATGAACCGTACCCAGCTGTAACTTTTCTTACAGCAGATACAAAGCAGTGAGCAGAGTAATAAAGCTGGTGTAGTTAGAGCAGCTCCAAGGATAACACTTGTTACATCCCCTGGCTAGTCTAGGGGGTTTGAAGGGACTAACATAAAGGTAAGTAGTGAAGGAGGAGCCCAGATGGTAATTTTAAAAGGTTTATTTCATGCTCGTTTTGAAATTCTGGTTCAGACTGAGGGTTAACTTCAGGAAGAGCCAAGGCCAACATAACAAACAAAACATCCCAGATATGAAAATAAAAGAAACTTCCCCAACTCTAGAGAAAACAAAATATACAACCTATAACCATAACCTACCTAACAACACATAAACAGGAGAAAACAGGGTGTCAAAACAAAAGGCAGCTCTCTCCTACAGGCAGTCTGAACATGAAAACACAAAAATGCACATATAAGTCAAAAGGCATGCAAGCCTGCACAGATATGGCAATTAAAATGGCCAGAGGGCCCAGAAACACAGCTCCACAGGCCTTAAGTAACTCTGCTGATTGACAATTAGCTGGATTCTGTGAGCAGCATCCAATCAGGACAGAGGAGGTGGAGCCTAGAAAAAACATAAGCAGTTAGTTGAAAGAAGAAAACCAACATCCTCCTGGGGGATGTAACACACTGGTTTCCTTTAACTATCCAGCTGCCAGATTAGATGCAGAGACAGACTGGAAATGATCACAAGCTGTAAGTTAAGTGTTCAAAGAAGCTGCTTTGTTAGGATTGTGACAGAGTTATTATACATCAATACTCCGTGTAGTTAGTGAAGCACATGTGTGCAGATGCCTGTTTTCCCATTAGTGGAGACGTTCATGTAGAGCAGTGTGGGGATCCATGGGGATAGTTTACCTGCAGCAGGTTATTAACACTCACTAATACTACAACAGGACAGTACTCCTGTGTGTGAACACCACAGCCACGGCTAATTTCCATCTGTTGTCCAAAAATATATTAAAAATAGACATAATAGTACATTTAAAAAAAATCCTAATTCATACATAATAAGAGTAGCAGAAATGCCCCGGCGAGCACTCACATAGACGTTCACTGTGTTTGCCTTTACTTCCATCACAGTAAATAAACATGTATGACCTTGTTACTCTGTGTGTCTCACTTCATACGAGAGTTTTTCTAACACACTCTCACTCCACCACATCTCCTCAGGAGGTCTAACTCCAGGCAGCAGCCATGTTTGGGAGCGTGCAAGCAGCTGGTCCTGAGTGTATGTAACACAGAGTCACTCACACACAAACATGGACACATGACTGAGGAATAAGTACGTTTATAAAGTGAAACATTAAAACGACAATATTGATCGAAACTATGGCGAACAACCAGAAACAGGAGCTTCTGCAACAGGCTGCCACTGTCACGGCGCCTCAGTGACACAATAATAATGTTACTGGTGGCAGGAAACCAACTGATGTAAAATAATATGATGCTGTGGGCTGGATTTGGTTGTGTTATGTTGTGAGATACCAGCCACAGCTAACATGTAGATAAATATATTCTTATATTTAAAAAGCCTGCCCGGTAACACTTCCTGTGTATCTGGAGTAGACGACGTGTGGCTGACGGATCAAAACTAATTAAAATGTCAAATGTTTGTCGTCTGAACCTAATTTGAGTTTTTATTGCCATGAAACAGGAAACTGCTCAGTGAGAAGAGTCCAGACCTCATGGATGAAACTGAGAACCTGCCTCATAACTGTAGTGAGTAGAAATGATCTGCGCCATGTTGACTGGATGAAACAAAACAGGCTCAGAAGGAAATTTAGCAAAGCAGCTTCAGAAGGAAGATCTATCTTTGTGGTCTTTGTCTTGGTTTCAGACTTCAGTGATATCTGGATGCTGTGATCTGATCTGATTTGGATTTATGTGACACATGGAGCCATAAGAGCTTCTTATGGCGATGGCCAGAGGGGCCGATGGTGCGATATGGCAGCCTCGCTTCTGTCAGTCTGCCCCAGGGCAGCTGTGGCTACAACTATAGCTGCCTCCATCAGTGTGTGAATGTGAGAGTGAATGAATAGTGGCATTGTAAAGCGCTTTGGGTGCCTAGAGAGCGCTATATAAATGAAATCCATTATTATTATTATTATTATTAAATCTAAAACTCAGAGACCTTTAGATATAAAACATCAGCTGCATACTGTCCTTAATCTAAAGTGAAATCTTCTGTTCTTAAACTTAGATTTGATATCTTGGACCAGAAAACCTGCACAGCTTCATTGTTCAAAATTTACTGCAGTTCAGCTTTAGACTCACACACAGCTGGTTCATGTTTCTGTCTCTGTGTCCTCACTTTCCCAGCATGCCTCGGCTCTGGAGGTGTATGAGGGGGTGGAGTCTGTCCTGCTGACCTGTCAGGACTCTTCTGTACCTGCATGTCCCACTTTGGTGTGGAGCTGCCACGACCTTAGTCCTCCAATCATCCACCAGCGTAACCTGGCAGGAGATGAACTGAGAAGAGCTGTGGAGAGTGGGCAGGCAGATGAGTCACAGGTAGGCTTTTCTCTCTTCAGCAGAAGCTCAAACCAGCTCAAAGACTCAGGTGAGCAGGATTTGCAGGACTCACCATGAGTTCTTCCACATGAACGTATTTCCAGCTGTCAGAACACAAAAGAAAACAGGTGAGAAAATTCCTGAGGAACAAACAGGGAGGAAAACACTGGACGGCAATTACCACCACTGACAGGGCAACAGTCTGTTAGAGAGTGGAGGTGCCTGTTAGTCTTTAAATTCTACTGAGTGAATGAGCTGATGACAAACAGCCAGAGCCCAGGAAAACTGGAGATCAAGCCAGCCACCCGAGAGGAAAGAGAGAGGGAAGGAGACACAGAGAGGAAGCAGAGGAAGGAAAGAAGGAGAACAAACCTGACCTGCCAGGACCATCACGAGTTTCTACCTGCTCTGAAAAGGTGGTGCAAAAATACCCCAGCAGTGTTGTTTCAAACAGTCCAGCTTAAATTACAAAACTTAAAACTAATCTTAGACTAAACTCTGAAATAATTCTGACACATTATTTATTAAACACAGTCAACTCTGTGAGGGCACTGATGAGCCTACACTTACATAGATAATATATCACAAACATAGAGACAAGCTGGAGCTTTGGGTTATTAAACTTACGCTTTTTAAGCATGGCAACACTTTTTTATTGTTCTTTATTCAAATGACATTTAATACATGTCAGTCTGCCGATGAGCCTTGTGTCAGCACTGAGGTGGAAGCTGTGGGCTGTAAAGAGGATTTTTCACAGTGGACAGTTTCATGTCACATGACTGACTTCCTCTTAAAAACAAAAGTGAACTTTCCTTGTGTACTTTCAGCTGGAAAGAAACTGCTGAGTGTTTGTTTCTTTGTTCAGTCAGCAGCAGATTTAAAGGACTTTGTGTTTGTTTGAGCTTTTTACAGGAGGATGAAGACGTTGCTGGTGATCCTGCTCCTCATAAATGGTAAGAAACTGAATGCAGATCAATCTGCACTCACACCACAGTTTAAGGCAGATAATCTCACTGTGTGGTGTTTATGTGATGATTTAAATTCATTGCTACAAAATACAAATGCAATGATGTGTGCTCTGTGAGAGTCGAGAGAAGCTTCTGTTCAAGACAGAAGCAACAGAGAAGTAAGAGCGACTTTACATTTACAGAGTAAAGATTCATGTTTTATGCTTTGTTACATTTGACTTCGACTGTACTTGAGATTAATTACATATTTTTGCATTTAAGAAAATGTTTTCTTTAAAACTCGTAAACATGCAAATACAATGATGGGTTTAGTTGGGTTTTAGTTCAACTATAAAATACTGAAAGTTCCAAAACAGAAAGCAGTTATTCTGAAACACCTGAGATTCTTCACTTTTGAAGATTTATTATTTATCATTAATCAGATAATCAGACAAAAGCATTTTACAATAATTGACAGATGACTAAGTTTCAAAAATTACAAATGGCTGCAGTTTTAGATGAGTGGTGTACTGAGTGTCCTCTCTGTTAGGCTGCATCAAAAACCACACAGGGTGACCCCTCGGAATAAAGAGCTTATGAATCCAGAAATATTTGCTTCATCTATCTCCCAAAAATTCTAAAACCCAAGTCCAACATAACAGGTATTATAAGTATTAAGGTGACTGGAACGTCACCCATGGACCATATGGTACAAAAACCTTACAACACACTTTCAGGATTGTAGGATTGTGGTGCTTTGTGGATGGTTGTGGTCAGGGCGGAGCGGCCAACAGATAGTGTGTCACGTTTAACTCTTTATGTCACGACCCTGTACCTTACAGTTATTGACTTATTTTGTTACGTGAAACCTCTCAGTGTTGAGTGAAATAAGGAGCAGCAGAGGATTGGACCTAAGACCAATATCATTTTTATGCATGTTTAAAAAACAATATTTTTAAAAAATTGTGTATGTACAAGAATATCTGAGGTGTATTTGTAGTTGTTTAAAGATTCATATTCAGTTTCTTTTTTATAAAATGTCTCTTTTTGCGTTCTTGCCTCGGGGCAACATTATGCAGTTAACTACACGTTATCTGTTAGCAGTGGTCATGGTGAAAGTAGCCATTCATTTTACCTCAGTCCTTCAATCTGCCCCTTCTTACTTGTATTCCTCACTTGTCCCCAGCTGGTGCAGCAGCCTGCTGTGACTGTGGGGCCTGGTTAGTAAGTGAGTGAGGGGGAGGGGCCAGTTGCACTAAGAGCTTTGATTGGACAATCCAGTGTCAGTAATGAAAATAAACAAATGGGCTGTTTTTCGTTCTTGTAGGGCCGGCTGTGTAGCAGCCACCAGTAAAATGCATGGTGTACCAGATTATCAGTCCATCCCTGATTCCAGTAAAAATGTTAGTTTGCATGGTGGTAACTTTGTGGTGGAAAACACCTCTGCGTGCACGATAAGCAAACTGGAGTGGGTCCATCAGGGGGTCAGTTGCTCTTACGATGTGCTGTTTTATGATCTTCTCCATGGCCTTCATCACCAGGGAGCTGAGGGCCACAGGACGAAGATCATTCAGAGACTTTGGGTAGTTTCTTTTGGGGATGGGGGTGACTGTGGAGTGTTTCCACAGCTGGGGACGGTGTGACTGTCAACTGAGTGTTGAAATGGAGTCTGGAACACACTTCCTAGTTGCCCTGCACAGTGCCTCAGAACTCGACTGCTGATGTTGACCCTCTCCCTGGTCGTCCTGAGGGCTCTCACCACGTCCTCAGTCCTGAAGGTGAGTGCAGAGCTGCCAGGTTCGAGTGAGGATCTGGACTCCTCAAGCTGGGCCATGTTGTCCGTCTCACACCAGGGGCCCGTTCTTCGTACCTCGCTAAGTGAGTTAGCTGGATTAGATTGTTGACGATTTCGCGTGATCCTGGATCGTTCGGTTCCCTGAAGCTCATCCGGGACTTGCTGTCATAGCAACAAAGCCGTAAGCGTAAACCTGCTGGGGAGCAGGCTTACTTTATGTAAACAGGATTAGATCGCGGCCACGCAGGTATGTCCGCTTCATTTATACGAAAGCAACAGCGATATTCCACCACTGTTTCACCATAAATAAATAACATCAATGTAACTAAAGATAATGCAGCACTTGATCCTTTTATTGATGTCACACAGATACATACAGGTCATTTCCTAAAAAAGGGAAATGTACTATTAACATTCTATTACATGTATGTGATTATTACAGATGTAATTCATATTTCAGAGTAGTAATTGTAAATTACTTCGTGTAATCAAGATGAGAGACCACGGCTATAAAAGCGAAGGTGGATTTGGGAAGCCTGTCGCAGCCGTGTCCTGTCCGTATACGCGAGCAGCCCATTGCGGAAGGTGCAAGATTGATAAGGAGAGTTCTCAGAATTCAGCGTATATTGCGGGATAGACAGGATCCTTTAGCTCAGCGCGACAGTGTGCTCATTGAGAGATATCGATATTCCCGTGAGGGTATTATTTACTTAACCAACTTGTTGACGAGGGGGTGCAGGACCACCACCTGTCTTTTTTTGCTCTGCCCTTTTCTTGGTTGCTGTTATGAACAAACTAACAGATTATTTCAGGGTCTCTTTCCAAGAGACGAAAAGCAATATAAGTGATAAATATTACCATTCTGTAGAATACTCCTGTATTCCACTTTTACTTGTTCCCATGTTCTTGTGGGTCCTGTTGTGGCTCTAATGTGAAAGGGGATATAATATAACATATTATAATATAATATAATGCCATATGATATTGGACAATATAGTGTCATATGATAGATCTACCCTACCGCCTACTGGTGTTGGCCAGAGGGGCCGATGGCGCGATATGGCAGCCTGGCTACAACCGTAGCTGCCTCCACCAGTGGGTGAATGTGGGAGTGAATGAATAGTGGTATCGTAAAGCGCTTTGGGTGCCTTGGAAAGCGCTATATGAACCCAATCCATTATTATTAGTATTATTATTAAATTACCTACGAGTTTGATTTGTCAGCAACTTTCTGCCAGCCCTCTCTCCTTGCTTCTGCAGCCTTTGCAGTGTTCTCTTGCGTTTTAATTAAACTCTGAAACTCCTGAAATCTCTCACTCATGAGTTCTTGCTCTGCTGCCGGAAAATACCGAGCACGCCCCTTCGACATTTTCGCCGACCAATCAGCGGGTTGCCGATCAATGTTTCTACTATCGATGCGTAGCCCCTTTTACGACACCCAGTGATGTCACATTACTGCGTCCAGCTGTACTAATCGTCAACAGCAGGTGTGTTCGGGGAACCGGATTAGCGAGCTCACGGTTAGCGCGATGGTTTGGTCTTGGATGTGTCATTTGATCTTGGATGTAGTAAGCGACGTACGAAGAACAGGCCCCTGGTGTAGAAAGCATTGAGGTTGTCAGGGAGGGAGGAGGGGTTGCTGCTCTCTTCCTGGGGGTGGTGACTGCAGTATTCACAGAGGCCATGGTTTGAGGCCCTGCCAGGCTGAGCGGAGGTCCCCTGTGGTGAATTTTTTTCAGCTGTGTTTTTGTACTCCAGTTTAGCAGTTTTTATGGCCCTGTTGACGTCCTTTTTATCCAGAGCAGAGCCGGTGAAGAAAATCCTCCTTGTAGTGTGAGGATACTTTCCGCTGTCCACTCTATGATGTCTTTGGTGGCCTTTTTAATCCTCTTGATGACTTGAGTGTAAGCAGGGGCCAGCAGGATGGTGTGGTGGTCTGCTGAGCTGAGAGGAGGGAGGGGTAGGGCTTTAAATGCATCTGGTACAGAGCCATAGCTTTTATCCAGAGTCTTCCCCTCACGTGTGCTGCATGTAACATACTGTTGGTATCCTATAAGATAAGATAAGATAAGATAAGATAAGATAAGATAAGATAAGATAAGATAAGATAAGATAAGATAAGATAAGATAAGATAAGATAAGATAAGATAACCTTTATTAGTCCCACATGTGGGAAATTTGTTTTGTCACAGCAGAAAGTGGACAGTGCAAAAGTTATATAGCAAAAATTAGAGAACACTGGAATACAATAAGAATAATATACTGTGCACAACTGTACAGAATAGAAAAGAATAAACTAAAATACTATATACAATAGAATAAAATAAAATATACAATGGGATAAAAATAGAATACAAATGCTTTATACAACTAAGTAAAAATACAACTTTGCACATGTGTGGGTTTGTGTGGTAAATGGTAAATGGCCTGTATTTGTATAGCGCTTTACTAGTCCCTAAGGACCCCAAAGCGCTTTACACATTCAGTCACACACACATTCACACACTGGTGAATGTGTGTTTGATCAGTTAAAGTCTTTGTTGTGGAGTCTGACATCAGTGGGGAGGAAAGACCTGTGAAATCTCTCCGTCCCACACTGTGGGTGCTGCAGCCACTGAAGGAGCTGCTCAGTGCTGTCAGAGTCTCCTGCATGAGGTGGGAGATGTTGTCCAACAGGGATGACTGCTTAGCCACCATTCTCCTGTCACTCATCACCTCCACTGGGTCCAGAGGGCATCCTAGAACTGAGCTGGCCCTGCGGATCAGCCTGTTCAGTCTCTTCCTGTCCCGGCAGAGATGCTGCCGCCCCAGCAGACCAGACTTTAAATGACTTGTCAGGGGAACAGTGGTTTAAATCTCCCAGGATGAACTTGGGAGAGTCCGGTGATAATTGTTCCAGTTTGTACAGATTGTTGGTGAAGTACTCTGTGGCTTTAGCTGCATCAGCTCTGGGGTTGATGTAAACCAAGATGATGAAAAGCTGTGGGAATTCTCGGGTGAGGTAGTAGAGGCGCAGGGAAACAGCCAGAAGCTTGATGTCTGTGGTGTACAGTTTCTCCCTCACAGTGACTGTAGAGGACCAGCTGTTGTTTAAATACAGACACACGCCGCCGCCTGTCCAGACGAAGAAGTGGTGAAAAGCCATCAATTTCTTGGCTGCTGCCTCAAAGCACACTGTGCGCTGTCTATCTTGCGTGCTGCACAATATCGTTTATTACTTAGTAAATACTGATATCTATGACTAGCTAGTTTATTGTGATGGTGCTTTGTTTTCTCTATTATTATGTTGCTCTTTGTTGTTTGCTGTCTCCTCTGTTTGTTTTTGTTTGTTTGTTTGTTTGTTTTTTTTCTCCATACAGGTGACCCAGGAGTTTTTTTTTTTTCTTCTCCCCTTTGGTTTTCTTTCTTTCTCTCCCCCTCTCTCTCTCATTCATTCCCCCTGTCCTATTTATTAAAAAAAAAAAAAAAAAAAAAAAAAAAAAAAATGACAAAGGATGAACTGAAGCTCTGCCATCACGTAATGTCGCATACTGCTGTTTCTGATGTCATTTAGAAAAAAAAAAAAAAAAAAAAAAAAAAAAAAGAAAAGCCATCAATGTTCAGGCTGCAGCCGCAGCTAGATGAGGGAGTCACTGGTGTAGGTGAGCCTTGGGGTCATGTCGAGTGTCGGAAACAAAATCACAAAAATTAGGAAAAAGAAAATAATACAAATATACTGAGTAGACGGTGAAAAACAACAACGAAAACAGCATTAAAGTTAGAAAAAGAACGCAAAACTGCTCAGCTGACTGGCCGGTCGACGGCAAGAGCAGCGACCCAAAACCGAGACAGTCTGACCTCCCTAACTAACTCAAAACAGGAGAAAACTGGTGATCAAAAGAAACAGCAGCTCACCTCTACCCACTCCAATCCTCATCTCTTTCCGTACTTTTTATTTAGACTTTTTGTTTAGACTATTTAGACTATTCGGGTCTCCCTTAAAGCCTTATTTAAGGCACATGCTGTGGCTAACTCCTCTGTGATTTCCATTCACCTCCCATGGCCGGCCATCCTTTAACTGCTCAGCCATTGCTGGATCTGCCCTATTGGACTTCATTTTTATCCGACCTTTCCAGTTGTGTACTCGCCGCTTCGGACCTGGATTGGAACCTCTGAGACTCCTAAGCAAGCTGAGACGCGCCTCTGTCAGGGATGACGTGGCTAAGAGCCGGATGGCATTGTTTAACTCAAGATCACTGGCGAATAAAACCTTCATCCTAAATGATCTTTTCCTCACCCTGCAGCTGGATGTTTTGCTCCTGACCAAACCTTGGATTCACCCCGGTGAACTTTTCTCCTTCTCTGAACTCCTTCCCCCTGACTGTTTTTTTTCCCAGCTCACCGAGACTTCCAGGGAAGGTTGGAGGCCAAGCCACAGTTTTCAAAAATAAACTTAAACTTCAGCGACCGCCTACTCCTACTTTCTCTTGCGTCGAGGCTCAATTATTTGACCTGACTGGCCCCCCTGTGACTCTCTGTGCTGTGATTTATCAGCCACCCAAATACAATAAGTCTTTTATTTCCAGATTTGCAGATTTCCCAGCTTCTCTTTTTTAAAATTATAACCGTGTTCATATTTCTGGTGATTTTAATATACATATCTGCTGCAAGAGGGACTCCTTTATGGAGGACCACAAGAGTCGTGCGCATTGAAATAAAGTATTCTGTGCTTAAATAATGAATTGTAGAATAAATTCTGCATTTGTAAATTCATTTTTGAATTCCACTTTAATAAACTGATTTTCAAAATGCTTTTTAAAATGGTGATTCCACTCCTCATATCAAAATCCATTTCCCGTTCCTGTTTGCTCAGGGATTAACATTTGGATTAGCATTTTAAAAATCCTGCTGCAATGCAAATTAGCCACACCGTGGGATGTAAGGAGCTCTCTGATTGGTTGGACGAATGACTGTAGAAAGTCACTGGGTTGGACAGACACAGGCTGCCAGCCTGGATTTTTCTTCTCATAGCTTCGCCCTGCTAAGAAGTGTGTGTGCTTGTGCAAAGGCCGTTCAGCCTCAGGATTTACACTCGGCTCGACACGGAAATGTGAAGAATGAAGGGACCCTGCAGCGAAACAGAGAGCTCAACCTTTGACTGTGTGCCTGTTTATGCAGTCTGACCACCTGTTGATCACCGCACGTAGCCCCGTTATTTTAAGGTCATCTTAGTTTATGAAAGTTTTACGTCGCAGCTGTACGAGCTAGCTATGTGTTTTGTAAGCTGCTGTGCTCTTCACAAATAAAGCTGGAAGCAGCTCAGACTGTTAGAACCAGCACTGAGGCCTGTTGCACTTATAGTGTTAGAGCAACGGCTGCAGCCCACAGCCTTTAAACTAGCGATTAAAATGCTGACAGTAAACTCGTCAGTCCAGATGTTACCACATTACTTTATGATACTTACAGTTAAAACAACTGAGACAGGCTGATTAAAATAACAGCTGTCAGTTCTCTCATTCTGTCACGGCTGGGGCGGCAGTCGTGTGGAGGAAAAAGGAGAAAGGAGGATCCAATAGCAGACAATGGCGGAGGTGCAAGTGGGTTTTATTTACAGTGCACAAAACCAAGGTGTGGGCAGAACCGAACATAAACCTAAACTGTGAAAACTAATGCAAAATGGAGGACATGAAGCGAGGAGCAGAGAGACACGAAGAAACATGGAACAGTGCAGACTACATGGGAGGTTCACAGAGAAACACAGACTACGCCACAAGAACTACACTCAACAAAAATATAAACGCAACACCTTTGTTACTGCTCCCATTCCCCATGGGATGGACGTAGAGACCTAAAATTCATTCCAGATACACAATATAACCATCCCTCCCAAACAGTGGTCACAAATCAGTCCAAATGTGTGGTAGTGGGCACATCTGCTATATTGAGATAATCCATCCCACCTCACAGGTGTGCCACATCAGGATGCTGATCTGACATCATGAGTAGTGCACAGGTGTACCTCAGACTGCCCACAACAAAAGGCCGTGTCGGGCTCAAACTAGCTTTACTTTGTTGTCTGGGTCAACTTTGCTTGCGAGAGACAGAGAGAGGTGTTGAAAGGCTGCTCCAATGGAACTTGTTGTTTTTGGAGGAAAACACGAACACAGCGTACAGTCGAGTCTTAATAGCTTACTTACAACTGGGCTCGTCAGGCTCTCTTCTTGGCTGCAGTAGTTATTATTATATTTACATGCTTCCAGCTCCCGTTTCTGCTCGATGACAGCTCTACTTTTCCTTTTTCTCCCTCCTCGCGCTCACAGACACATAACGGGTATGGCAGTCCATTCTCCCTGCAGCACGGACTACACTGCCCATGATGCTACATTCTTTAGAACTATGCCTGTAACATTCTGCCTGTTAGCTTAGCACAACAACAACAGAAAGGCCTCTCTCACCCAGGAAACACGCAGAGAGAGAGCGTCACCCTGTAACCATGGCAACCATAACGCCGCCACCTGGAACAACAGAACGTAGCTGTCAAACAAAACCCAAACAGTCCTGACAGGCCACAATATGAAACAGGAAAGTACCGCAGTGTAATCCATTTATTTCAACAAAGTAACTGTATTCTAAATACCACCTTTTTAAACGGTAACTGTAACGGAATACAGTTACTCATATTTTGTATTTTAAATACGTAACGGCGGTACATGTATTCAGTTACTCCCCAACACTGTATGCACATAGTAATAAAATCAGACATAGCAATAAAAAAAAAAGAAAGAAAGAAATGAATGAATGAATAATAAAAAAAATAATAATAATAATATCAGTTACCCACAGAATTAAAAGCGGGGGAATAAAAATAGCTTTTTAATAAAGACTTGCACTGATGTAGCCTGTCTAATATGGAGAGGAAGGTTATTCCAAAACATCCAAAGCGCAGAAACAGAGAAAATCAACACTTGAATATTTATTAAACCTTTACAATTAAAAAAAAGAACTTAAAAAAGAGAAGAATAGAAATATCCTTTACTGTCCCTCACTGGGTGAGTGTTCCAGCAGCACAGTGACAGGTGTAGGTGGTCTGGCCTGACACTGTGATTGCTGTGTTCTCTGTGTTTTGTTATGCGAATGATGAGACGAGTTGACTCTCGCTTTGCCAGCTGAGGCAGGTTTATCCTCTCAAAACTGTTCAAATAAAAACAAATTCAGTGCAGCAACTTCATATGACTGGACGTCTGCATGCACACCTCTCCCCAGCAGGGCCTCTAGCCGACTGAGGTGTGACATCACAACAAACCTCATTATAAATCAAGCTGCTAAAATAATGAAATATACATATAAACATATATAACAAATTAAAATGCACTGCATCGTGACCATATAGTAACAGTGTGAGACAAAATGCACAAGTGGAACAAATAGGGATGGGTATCGTTTAGGTTTTATCCGAATCGGTACTTTTGAAACGGTGGCGGTGCTCAAACCGGTGCTTAAAGAATGGAGAACACAAAATTGGTCCAAAAACCTCTCATGTTCAGCAGTTTTTTTGTAAAAAGATAACAATGTTAGCCTTTTCTGCAGCTATGGGGCATATATGGTATCACTCTTGGCTGGAAGCAGTGCTTAAACAATGGAAAAAACACTAACTTTATCCAAAAACCTCTCATGTTTAACTGTTTTCCACTTTTTCTTTGGTCATTTTAGCCTTTTTGGCCAGGGTGAAGGGAGTATCTGCCATCAAACAAGAAGACAGCCGCATGTAGCTATGATGATGTTTGCTAGTTCACCTTACTGCATTAATGTAATAACGTGGTTAGCCTACTCAGCGTAAATTACACGCGAACAACATTAAGCTACTCACGCAGAGAAGAACGGCTGCTGCTGCCATCATCATCCTCATCATTTCTGCTACACTGGCAGGGCTAGGGGCCAGGACTCTCCTCTTCGGGTTTTTGGGGGATGTTGCTAACTCCGGGTCCGATAACAGGCACCACACCCGCAGTAGATGTGCTCGGTGTGAGGTCTCGCAGCAAGCTATCAAATACGGCGCATTTCTCGGCTTTTAAAAAAAACGCTATGCGTCGCCAGGTGTTTCATCGGATTTGAGGTGTTACCTCCTTTGACAGTATCACAGTATCAGCTTAAAGCACTTGTTGCAGGCTGCTGAGTTTGCATATTTTGCTGTGAAGTACAGCCAGACTTTTGACCGCTTCGCCTTGGACATTTTTAATCTGTAGCTCTGCTCTAAAAGAACGTACGTACCTGGGCCCGCCTACTATCCTCGGAAACGTAAAATGATTGGCTAGAAGTGTATCACAGCTCAGGAAAAAAAAGCACCGAAATAAAGCACCGAAATGTGCGCTGCTTTTCGGTCTGGTTACTACCGTTTATGTCAGAACCGGTGCCATCATGGCACCGGACACCGGTACCCATCCCTAGGAACAAACAATATTTGAATGACTTCAATTACTTTAACTGTGTTTAATCGCTCTGTAACCGGAACAGGAAGTGACTCTGTGGGACGTCAAAGGTCACACAAAGAAAATAAAAGCTCCCAAAATATAAATACAGAAAATAAATATATATACATATGCATGTCCATAAACAAGACTGACAAATGAAAATAACACCACAGGATGGATCTTTGGTGAAATACAAATGGTCTTTTTAATACACCTGTTACACATGCATGGAGCATGCAGATTCACAAAAAAGTAAAGAATCTAAAAATAAAAAATAAGAAGTGAGAGACTGTACAGAAAGTAAAGGAAAGAAAAACACAAATATCTACCTGGTGTATCTTTACCTCAAAGTGACTCATGGAGTCTCTGTCTGTGTGTCCTCAGTTTCCCAGCATGCCTCAGCTGTGGAGCTGTATGAGGGGGACTCGTTCATCCTGCCCTGTCAGTATAACACTTTCGCTCTGACTGACCCCACAGTGGTGTGGAGTCGCTCCGACCTCAGTCCTCCAACCGTCCACCAGCGTCAGCTTCAAGGAGACGAACTGAAAGATCAAAACCAGCGTTACAGCGGCCGAACATCCATGAAGACTGACGCTCTGGAAACTGGAGAGCTCAGCCTGAACCTGACCAACCTCCAACTGTCTGACAGCGCCACCTACACCTGCTCCGTCACAGACCTTAGATATGGCTACATGAAACTGGGCGATGTACAGGTGCAGGTCAAAGGTCAGCAACAAACACTCGGATCACTCGGTTTTATCATTCAGATAAAACTTTATTATTTTACTGCTGAAAACACATGTTGACTACAAGTATCTTGGCTTGAGGTATATTCAGTAAAATATATCATTACATTCAGTCAGAGGTCAAAGGTCATGTTGTTCTTTGTGTTTCTCCACAGAACGGTTCCCATCTTGGGCCAAAGCTCTCCTGGTTCTCCTGATTCTTCTTGTGGTTTCTGGAGGTCTTTTATTTCATTTCTGTCACTATTTCATGTCAGGTGAGTGTCTCCTCCTACACTACCCATAATGCCGATGGTTAGCAGGTGTCCTCTGGTGGCTCCTTGACTGTGGCTCACACAAACTTGTTCCAGAAGCTGAAAGAGTTGAGAATTACAAACAGCTGATACAGAGAGCTGAAGAGAAACTTCCAGGTTTGTTCCAGAAGTCAGAAAACCTCCTTCAGACTCAGTCATTGATCAGTGAAACAGCTCCACAACACGACTTTACTAAACAGTGTGTGTGCTTCACTGCATTGATCTGACACAGAGGCTGTATGTGTACAAGCTGTTCTTCTTCTGTGGTGGTAAACAGCAGGCTGACATGGGCTGTATCCCAATTCAGGGTCTGCAGCCTTAAAGTATGCAGCCTCAACGATCCTCAAGGGCCGCGTACTCAAAGACCGCTAAGGCCAGAAGTGCGAGGCTTGTAAAATGGGACGGTCTAGCCTCCGTTGTGCTGCCCAGGTTGCCTAGCAACCATGATACTAACAGCTGGAAACGTTTCATACAGCTTTGTTTGACAGAAATGAAGGAGAAAATCTTTTGTTCATTTGTTTGTTTCTTTCTACATGAGCTTTGATCATTCTCTGTAAGATTAAGCTCAGCTATTGAACGGCATATATTTTAAAGCAAAGGCTTTAAAACCAAGTTAGTACAAACGTCACTAATGTCACATAACTTTGCCGACATGTGGCCAACAGTAATGTTTTAATGTTCTTCGTTATTAAACATTTGCACATAAATAAGTGACATAATATTCAGTACTTAAAGTTTACTCTTCGGGCGCCCCTCATCCGCCGTTTTTTTTTTTTTCCCGGCAAAATTATCCACACCCATCGCCGCGCTATGCATTCTGGGATATGTTGGGCCACGAAGTCTACACCGCCACATCCTTGAAGTTCAGGGAAATGAAGGATAAATTTGAGGGCCGCATTTCGAGCAGCCTTTGAATTGGGACAGCCTTCGTCACGTCAATGTGACGTAATCGGCCTTAAAATGTGGCCTTTAAGGCTGCAGACCCTGAATTGGGATACAGCCATGGAAACATGTGCTGACAGTAAATGTTCCTCCTTTTGTATCAGTCATTGATCCCCCTGTTTCTCAGGTTTTAATGGTCGAGTAGAAGAATTATTATGTATCAATTATGTATGAATTTAAAAAAAAACTGGAGGTCATCAAGGTTGTTGACTTTAAGACATGCTGGTAGTTTAACTCTTATCTTTTCTCATAGATTAATAAAGCTGGGTTTCATCTGCAACCCAGCTGTTGATGAGGTCTGCCCCGAGTTCCTGAAGGCTGCGGGAGTATGGGGTGTCTGGCCCATTGTTACGGGCCATTCGATCCCTATACAACCGTTGTAAGAGCTTGGTTCGGTTCGCATTGCCGGCAATAAGTCGGATTCGTTCCCGGTGCGTGATGGGCTCCGCCAGGGCTGCCCTTTGTCTCCGGTTCTGTTCATAATTTTTATGGACAGGATTTCTAGGCGCAGCCAAGTGGCGGAGGGCTTTCGCTTTGGTGGCCTCAGAATCTCATCTCTGATTTTTGCAGATGATGTGGTTCTGTTGGCTTCATCAGGTGAGGGCCTCCAGCTCGCACTGGAACGGTTCGCAGCCGAGTGTGAAGAAGCGGGAATGAGGATCAGCACCTCCAAATCTGAGGCCATGGTTCTCAGCCGGAAAAGGGTGGAGTGCCTACTGCGGGTCGGGGATGAGTTCCTGCCCCAAGTGGAGGATTTCAAGTATCTCGGGGTCTTGTTCGCGAGTGATGGGAGAAGGGAGCCGGAGATCGACAGACGGATTGGGGCTGCAGCTGCAGTAATGCGGACGCTGCACCGGTCCGTCGTGGTGAAGAGGGACCTGAGTGAAGCGAAGCTCTCAATTTACCGGTCGATCTACGTCCCTACCCTCACCTATGGCCACAAGCTGTGGGTAGTGACCGAAAGAACGAGATCGCGGATAAAGCGGCGGAAATGAGCTTCCTCCGAAGGGTGGCTGGCCTCTCCCTTAGAGATAGGGTGAGAAGTTCGGCCATCCGGGAGGGGCTCAGAGTAGAGCCGCTGCTCCTCCACATCGAAAGGAGCCAGCTGAGGTGGTTCGGGCATCTGACAAGGATGTCTCCTGGGCGCCTCCTGGGTGAGGTGTTCCGGGCATGTCCCAACGGGAGGAGGCCCCGGGGCAGACCCAGGACACGCTGGAGAGATTATATCTCTCGGCTGGCCTGGGAACGCCTTGGTGTTCCCCCGGATAAGCTGGAGGAGGTGGCTGGGGAGAGGGGGGTCTGGGCCTCTTTGCTTAGGCTGCTGCCCGCGTGACCCGGCCTCGGATAAAGCGGATGAAGATGGATGGATGGGTTTCATCTGCATATCAGTGAAAATGTTTACATTGTTTTCTTATATTATAAGAGAAAGATTTATAATTTGAATAGAACTGGTCCCAGTACAGAACCTTTTGGAACTCCATGACTAACGTTTGTAACTGAGGAAGAATCCTCATGAATCTATGAGATGGATATGACAGAAACCACAGCAGCAGCATAATTACTTTACTGTCAATGCTTTCTGGTGTATCAAATGCAGCACTGAGGCGCAGTACAGAGGTAGGTTTACTGTAAGGAGGCCATCAGATGATTATTAAAAAATGTTACTACAGCTCATGTTGTGCTTTGTTGTCCTCTCAGTCCCCTGGGTGGAGGTGGATTCAGGGGTGGAGTCTGTCCAGCTGATCTGCGAAACCACAGTTTGTCTGCCTAAAGATGCTAAAGTGGAGTGGAAGGATGCAAACAACAGGAAGGTCCACGTGTATGAGAACGGCTCTGACCGACCTGAAGAACAGGACGATAAATACAACGGTCTAACGAAGATGAAGAGAAACTTACTGGAACCTGGAGACATCAGTCTGACCCTGAAATACCCCACAGACGGAGACAACTCCACCTACACCTGCACCGTCTACAGCAGGGAGGGAAACATCCTGATGAAGAAACAAGTGGAGCTGAAAGTCAGAGGTCAGTGCTGTAGATACAGGTCAAATGTCATGATGCATGTCTGATGTTTGTGGCTGTTTTGGTTTTTATTTGATTTCCAGCCAAAACATTTGGGTTTGGGAGGAAAAGTGTTCTAGCTCTAATGTACAGCTGTCATATTAGAAATAGAAGCAGCTCTGATTTTAGTGCTCAAAGAAATCTATGAAATTATGAATTCACACATGAACAGTTTTCTGCAGCGTTCCTCTCGGCCTTAATTTGCAGCTCCACTCTTGTTTTTGCTCTAATAATTATTTCTCTCCATGAGCTGTTTCTCTGCCTGAAGGAGGCGCCACTCCATCGCTTCATTTAGTGCAGAACAAGAGTCACATGATGCTGCTCTGTGAACACCAATCACACTTTGTACAGCTCATGTTGTGTTTGTTGTCCTTTCAGTGTGTCAGGTGGAGGAAGGGGCGGAGTCTGTGCTTTGTCCTCGCCTGAATGGTCACGGTGCTGTTACGCGATACTACAGCTCCGACTCAAAGGATGACCTGCACGTTAGATACCTGGACGGAGAAGACAGCGGTATTGTCGTCGTTGGAATAAATCGACCAAAAGCTAAAAATGCCATAAACAAAAATCTTGTGAAAATGATGTTTGAAGCTGTGGAGGACATCAAGAAGAATAAAAAAGTGCGCAGTGTAATTTTATGTAGTTTGGTTCCTGGTATATTTTGTGCAGGTGCAGATCTGAAGGAGAGGGCCAAGATGCACCAGAGCGAAGTGGGACCATTTGTATCCAAAGCACGAGCCCTTATTACAGAGCTAGGAAACCTGCCAGTACCAACAATTGCTGCAATTGATGGTGCTGCCTTAGGAGGAGGCTTGGAAATGGCCCTTGCTTGTGACATCAGAATTTCCTCCAATACTGCCAAAATGGGACTAGTTGAGACTAAACTTGCAATTATTCCTGGAGCAGGTGGTACACAACGTCTCCCTAGGGTGATTGGCGTCTCTCTTGCCAAGGAGCTCATCTTTGCTGCACGAGTGGTTGATGGAACACAGGCGCAACAAATGGGTCTTGTCAGTCATTCTGTGGAGCAGAATAACAGTGGAGATGCTGCCTACTTGAGGGCTCTGGAGCTTGCACGGGAGATTAACCCCCAGGGCCCAATTGCAATAAGGATGGCAAAGTTGGCAATTAACCAGGGGATAGAGGTGGATTTATCTACAGGTCTGGCAATAGAAGAGGCTTGTTATTCCCAGGTGATACCAACCAAAGACCGTTTGGAAGGCTTGTCTGCTTTCAAGGAGAAGAGGCAGCCTCAGTACAAAGGGGAATGAAGTCATCGTTCCAGAATCGATCAGTTCTGCCTTCAGCTCTGCTGCTGTTCCACTGCTTCCAACATAAATTATGGGTCAGACTAAACTCGTCAACACATTAGCCCTTAAATCATAGTTGACAGCTGGACCTTAGGGGTCGTTGTGGCTGGTGTTTCAGGCTAAAGCACTTTCTGACTTTGTTAATTCTATTCACGTTTATTTATATAGTGACAATTTATGACAGCAGTCACCACAAGGCGCTTTAAATTGTAAAGTAAAGAATTTACAACTAATCACATTAAGATTTGGAGAAACAAAGCAAACTAACCCAGCTAAGTTAAATGTGTCCTGCTTATGGGGCGCCGTTTGTAAAGTGAAACATGCTGAAATTAACGGCAACATTTTTCCACATTTAGCTCAAAACCTTACAAAAACATATTTTTTCGAGTAATTTTTTACAACATTTAGTAAAATATTTGTAACTTTTCATCAAATGTTAAATATTAAATCTAAATATTAAATCTAAATGTTAAATATTAAATCTAAATATTATATTTAAATCTAAATCTAAATGTTAAATCTAAATGCTAAATGTTAAATCTAAATATTATATTTAAATCTAAATCTAAATGTTAAATCTAAATGCTAAATGTTAAATGTTAAACCTAAATGTTAAAAGATAAATCTAAATGTTAAATGTTAAAT
The DNA here is from genome assembly GCF_041146795.1 of Maylandia zebra. Taxonomy (NCBI): domain Eukaryota; kingdom Metazoa; phylum Chordata; class Actinopteri; order Cichliformes; family Cichlidae; genus Maylandia; species Maylandia zebra. Next base: position 7,234,511 of record NC_135169.1, on the reverse strand, counting down.
CTAAATGTTAAATGTTAAACCTAAATGTTTAGGCTAATATGCAAATTTATTGTACGGATCAACGGAAATACCAAAATAAAAGCTTCGGAGTTCTTATAGGACAACCACAGAGATGAGTCCATTATCAGAGGCAATTAGATCATTCGTAACCTTCAGCAGTGGTCAGTATGCACTCCAGATCCTGACCTCATCTACCACAACTACTCTTCCAAAATAAGAGGAAAGTTGGAGATTGCTCTACAATGAGCTAAGGCAACTGAATCAACTAAAGGCATTTTAGTATTTTTATTGAGCTTCAGTATTTATATCTTCAGTGACGGTGATTCTGATGGTGGTGATGGCCGTACTCTTCAAACAGTTTGGTCTGTTTTGGTGTCACCATAGTCTTAGTCTTCAAAAATAATCTAAGAACAGAGAGTTTGGTACAAAAATTTATTTCCATTTGAAACCCTAAAATATTTCATAACATCTTTCCAAAAACATCCATGTTTGCAAGATTGAAAGATTAAAATGAGCTAAAATACAAGGATAAAAACGCGTGACATGACCATCCGGACCAACAACCACACAGGGCTGAAAAACTGTGTGGCTGTGTGGCAGCTGAATAGCCATGCCTAATGAAGTGACTAGTGGGTTGATATACACTGAGCTGTAAAATATAAAGTTAAATAATCTGCCCCCGCTAAAAAAATAAATAAAAGCAAATATGATACAAATAAAAACAAATATATATTAAACCCACTGAGTTAATGCAATAGTTAAGTTAAACCCCTTACATAAAAGATGCACTTGGAATCACAAACTTGATTGTTTTTTAAAATCCATTGCAGTGGCGTAGAGAGGCCAGACTACAAACATTGTCAAATATTCACAAATATTCAAATATTTACAGAAATGACTGTGAAAAGCTGATGAACACGAGAGCTTTCTGTGTGTGTTATTGTACTGGTGGGCAATAAATAGTTGTATTTACAGCGATGCTTTAAGAATTGCAGTGTTTTTCTTAGAAAAAAGGTGAAAATAGCTATCTGGAACACTCTGTCTCATCAGTAATTTCAGCCACTGATTAGATTGTTTTAACACATTTTTTGTTTTCTTTTTACCCAGAAAAAATCATCACTACAAGATGAGGGGTGGCATCAAACTGTTGATAAAAATTAGACCTTTCATATTATGTAACTTTTGATCACCCACCCATCCCACGTGACCCTTGATAGTTTACTGGAAATGCAACTTTTCTTCTGTAAATCATCACTAAAAAACCTGAACATCCAGGATACCAAACAAACCCTGAATTCATCAAGCTAATATTACTAATATCTGTGTTTTACAGACCATCTCAGGACTGAAATTCTAGTATTGAGATGATTACTTAAAACAAATATATATGTGTCTCTGTATGTTTCACTGATACAGTTTATGAATAGAGCTTTCTGCTTTCATCTCGAGCCTTTCATCGATATGAGGCAACTTATGGCTTCAAAAAATACCACATGACAGTGTGATGACCAAAACGCCACAATTCAGAGTTTAAAATGTGGATTCCCAATCCAGTGGGAGATATTACTGTGACTATGTCTGTGTTTTATACTCTCCATGGGTCAAACAACAATATATCAGTCCTGCTTTTTGCCACTTCTCAGCACCACTTTTCCTGGTCAGTCAGCAACAGAACGGTTTGGAAACAAATCAGTTTTCCAGAAGTAATGAAATGTTTTTCTTCAACTAACAGCAGCAGCACTATACTTGATCCACTTATGTATTGGGGTTTAAAAAACAAAACTAATGACTGGATATGTGTTTGCCTTGTATAGTATAAAATATGAATTACTATTACAATTTACATATAGACATTATACATGTTCTATATGGACATTAATAACAACATAAACAACACAAACTATACAATAATACTTTGACAGATGAATCAGCATCAACAAGCTGTCAGTAATAACACCTCATTGCATTACATCCATAACAGCCAATCTCAACATAATCAACATAACATGATGTTTAATTCCTTTCAACTTTGATCCTTAATCGTTGCTCATGTTTTACTATTTCTGTGTTTACATTAGATGTGAATTTTTATGGACGTCCCCCAAAATTTGGAAGATGCATTATTTTCTATGTTATATTTCTACTGTGAAGGAAGTTCAACACAGCCCAGCTTCCTTTGAGGTAGTTGGCTCGACAAAACCTAAAACCTCATATAGCGATAACCGATATCAGGGCAGCTATCAGTTATTATCAGTGTTAAGCCTTGAGTTCTCCTTCAGGCTAATTAAAAACGGGTGTTTAATGATCTCTACGAGTGCTGGCTACTCAAGCCAGAGACATTACATTAAATTCTATAAAGAACATAAAATTTAATTTATTATTCATTTAATTCATTGTAACTACATAAGACCCAGCAGCAGCAAATAGGCACACCGAAGCCCGGTGATTTGCTGGGGGGGAAAGTAAAATAAAAAATCACGATCACTTTCCTGAATAAAAAGGATTCCATGACATTGCTCTGGAAAATAAACTTTGTGGATCTTGAACATGTGGCTTGTACATGTACATTAAACCCATACTTTTATTGAATATATTGTTTGCATTCATGCTGTACTCGTAAAATGACTCAGAGCAAAGGTGTCTAAATAATTTAAAAGCTTTCTTAAATGCATTTTTTCAGACTACCTTTAAGATTACCATAAAGACCATAAAACCACAAATACAGACGTGACTTTGGGGCCATTTGGTCACGACAGCATGGATGTACTGTTGACTTGGAGCTCATGTACAGACCAGTCAATGCAGAAATATCAGAATTCACAGAAACAGAAACGATACCAGTTCTTTCAATAGACCTACTTCATTTTATTACACACAAAGACAGAGGTTATACACAAATAAACAGTTGCAAAATCAAAATGGCAAAATATAACAGATCTAAAGACTGATCTGGATTACTCAAAAAGAAAAGAACAAAGAAAATCAAAGACACAACGATGATTTAACGCCCACATTTCATGTCCGCTTCACTTCTCTACTCTAAGCACATACATGGCATATAAACAAAAGCGATGCACTTACTTCCTAGAACTACTTTCTCTACTGACACCATTTTCTACATCTGGGTACGGTTTTAGATTTAATATGTAATAACTTGCTCTATAACATGTTAATTAAATGAACCTTTAATTAATATACCAAAAACAAAACAGAAAAAACACACATCAAAATTATTAATACAACATTTTATCAACGTCGCTTTAAAATTGACAACAAATGCCTGCAGAGCCTGTTACAAGTATTTTCTAACAGTGTGCATTGAATCGGACAAACAAACAAAACTAAAGTCAATGAAGAATTAAACTCACAAAATTATTTAAGTACACTTTGCTGTGCTCATTATCAGCTCTGCATTTAAGTAAATTGACTTGGTGTGATGATTTATCACACAGTGACCCTTTATGCAGTACCTCTGTTCATCCTCTGCCTGAAAACACATTTAGGGCAGGTGTCAAGTCTTTAAGTTCAAATAATGATCATTTGGGACTCTGCCGGGTTCAACATAGCCAATGGCTAGTAACAAAGTTTATCTGGAAGTTGACTGCGCGTGCGAATGACTTATTTGTTTCTGAAAATTCTGCATGATAAACACTTAAATCTTGTTTTTTCTCAATTTTTTTAATGTCACGTATTTGTCTATACAACTTCTTGGTCTTCATTGCCATCTGCTGGATAGTTTGTACAACTACAACTAGTGATGATGACAGTAATAAGCAAGAAGCACTCAGGGAGCCCAAACTTAAGCCAAGGCAGCTCAGTCCCTGGGCAACATTTACTTTTAAGGGGATAGCGTTGTATTTTGTGTATGTCCATTTCGTTGTCTTTCTTCTTTTTACACATACTTTAAAATTTAAAGTATGTGTAAAAATAACAGATTTTGGGGTCAACTTGAAAGAAAGACTGATGTGAAATGTAAAAGTGAGGTCAGAGGTCAAGTGTGAAATATTTAGAGACTTTATTTAATCATTCCCAATATTTGCTATTTGTTATCAGTACAAACAACGGCAGTAAGAAACATAGTTTAAATAGCATTATTATCACTATGACCTTCAGATCAATCTACTGACATGTTGACCTCCTGAATTTTGAGCGTCACATACTTTCCCGTCTGTCTTTTCTCTAAAAAAGCAGCTTCATCTTCTTCCTGAGCTTTTCTTCTGCAGCAACATAGAGGAATGGGTTGATGCAGCTGTGCAGCAGAGCCAGGCAGTGGGTTGCAACCAAGGCTGTGTTTAACGACCTCCTCGTATCACAGTCATGCTGTACCAAATCAGCCCTCAGCAGTATGTCTATCACCATGGTTATCTGGTATGGTGTCCAGTGGAGCAGAAACGCAACCACGATGGTTACGATCACCCGCATGGCTCGGTGCCTCTGGAAACCGTGAGTGAGCAGCAGCCGTGAAACAGTGATGCTGTAGCAGGAGATCATGACAATCGCAGGGACCAAAAAGCCAAAAACACGAATGAACCCCTGAATCGTGAGCCTCCATGCGGTAGAGATGTCAAAGCGAATGGAAAGAGTAGGCAGAGCAAGGGCACAACCGAGAACCCACACCACTGTGCAGAGGATCCTGCTGCACATCTTTTGGTGACTCTTCAGTGTCTCCCTGGCGCGCACAATCACAAGGTAACGATCGATGCTAATGCAGGTGAGGAAGATGATGCTGGTGTAGAAGTTCGCATCCATGACGATGTGGAGGAGTTGGCAAAGGAAGTCTCCTAAGAGCCATCCTCGAGTTAGTGCTGCAACACAGAACTGAAGCGTTAAAGCCAGCAGTCCATCTGCTATGGTCAGTTGGAACAGGTACACATCTGATGGAGCCAAAATTTCTTGGCTGGTTCTGATCACCCATCCTACCAGCAGGTTTCCGAATATGGCCAATACAGAGATGACTGTGAAGATGACGCACAGGATCACAACTGCTGTAGGTTCCAAAGGTTCATATCCACATACTAAGGTATCTGGATCTGGAGAGAATGATTCTCTCGATTCGTTGTAATCATAGGAATAATTGTTCCAAAAGAAATCATCTTCAAAGACAAATGACATGGCTGTGGACAGAAAACAATGATATTTTAACCATAGCAATAAAAGCAATGGTTTAGCCAAAAGTAAATATGCAAAAAACAAAAATCAAACAAACAGGAAGTGTATGCACAAAAATAAAGGGATGACAACACCAACTTCAGATCTTATCCTGAAAATGATCAAGACTTGACTTGACAGGCACAAGACATCGCAGCTCCTTTTTCATTGTGATGTTTTCATTTGCTTTGAAGTTTCTGATAGATGCTGATCAAACAATTTTAGGACCATGAACAGCACACACTGTTTTCAATGTGATCGCATGAGCTGTCTAACACCCGTTTTACTGGTGAACCTACAAAATTCAGCTGCATGAGCTTTGACAATACGTGAGACATAGATTGAGCAGTTTAGTACATCTGGCCCCAAGTCTAATTGTTTGTCTAACCCTCAAAAAGACACAAAACCAAGATGCTGATTTTGATGGACCCCAAATTCTAACACACATCAACACTATCATGGCTTAGGTGGGCATTTGGTGATGCCAGGAGGAGTAAAAAGAAGACAGGTGACAAGGCCCTGCTTACCTACTCACCTGTGTGCAGCAGACTATCAAAAATCCAAAAAGGACACAAGAAAAACAGCAAAGAGAACAAAAGCACAATAAACCCTGATTTCTCTGTGACGTCGCTTTTTGTATTATACCAAGTAGAATTCGTGCAGATAGCAACAGCTTTGCAAACACATTTCCTGTTTCTGCCATATGTGTGAATCGGGTAAGACTGAGGAACCAAACGGCAAAACTAAGTTACAAAAATATTGCTAAGTTACAACATACAAAATCTAAACTGTGAGGAACTCCAAACCAAACTAACTGGGAGGACACACAGCTGGAGAGAGAGATCATAACAACATCTTTGTCACAAATTTGTGGGGTTAAAGTGGATGAAGGTCATAGTAGACTACAGTCAAGGATCTGACTTGATTCGTATTGCTGCTAACCCCACTCACTCGGGTTCATACTGCTGCCATCTAGGAAATGGTAAAGTATTTCTTTTATTTATGACATTTATTTATTATGTTTCTATAAGTAAATCAACATGAGGCCATTGCTCACACGACATAAACCCTGCATGTGAACAAATTCATAATATGACTCTGAGCAAAGGCGTGCTGTCCACACATCACACTGTGGATGAAGCTTTATTTATGGTGTGAACACCACACCCTAGCAATGTATGTGCTGCAGAAAAAGTCACAAAGGTGTGAACTGCAATTGTGAGAAGTCACGTTTATTTACAAGTGAATGTTACGCATCAAACGTGTCACAGCAGCACAAACACTGCTGCTGACAGTAGGCCTGCTGTGACTCTGCTGTGGCAGACTGAGGGTCCACACTCTGGTGGGTTTCACACACATCTCCCTGGAAGCTTCACACAGTCTCAGCTGGCACACGCAGATGAAGCTGATTAGCATCTTTGTGCTGCAGATTGAAGGTGATCCTTCTATAATAACTTGTTTGCAGCGATGCTGAAACTGGGAGCTTTAGCATTAGCAGCAGCTCGCTCTCTGACCTTTCACCTCTAAGCCTCTAAACAGAAGCTGTGCTAGCACAAACACGAGGCAGAGGGAGGCTGTGAGACTGTAGCTGGATCGTGTTACACTTTATCCTGTTTATCACATATTTGAACATCTCACACTGTGAACCTTCAGCTGATAGCACAGTTTGTGTGACGGTCACGGCTCCTTGCTGTCAAGCACACTGCTGCACAAACACGTGGTCAGTGCTAATCACTGTTTTCTGTTGCCTTGTTTTTCAGGCTGTCGCTGACGTCCTGATCACACACACACACACACACACACACACACACACACACACACACACACACACACACACACACACACACACACACACCAAACAACTGTGATGCCTGGTTGATCACAAACAGGTTTTTAGGGTTAAAATAATGCCTGAAAAAATGCTGTGGTTTGGTTTATCTCTCGGTTTGTGCCAGGTGGGTGGAGCCTGTGTGATGGGGGACGTTTCAGATGCAGCGGAGCATTTTAAAGTGAAGGTTTAGAGGTTTCTCTGGAAGCTTCATGGGAGGCCAAATAGCATTTATAAGGTTCCTGTTTCTGGTTTCCTGATGTCCAGCACAGCCAACATCCACCGAATGTGGTTCATTCATGGAAACACGCTGATGCTGCACAACAGGCTGCTCACTTTTTGATCAATCTCCATCAAAGGTGTGCACATGATTTTCTTTTATGTTTGTGTGTTTTCACAGTGACCTCATCTTCATGTGTCCGTTTTTATCTGGATAGCTGCAGCTGGTTTTCTGAAAACCATAAACATCTTAATGTCTCCTGTTTGAGAAAACACACAAACAGAATGTTTGTTTAAAAAACAAAAAAGATGTGTAGTGGTAAGACTGCACATCCTTGGAGCGGGAGTCGCAAGTTCGATTCCCATCCAGTATCCAGTAAGGGTCCTGGCTAGACCCTTCATGCTACAAACCAAAAGGCCCTGGAATGGCTCGGCTACATCTGCAGCCTGTCCACAACACGGACACAAGAACATTTCACTGCATGTTGTACTCTGTGTGATCCTGTATGTGACAGATAATAAAGCTGGATTGTTGTTGTGTTAAAAACACTATGTGGATATGATGCTTTGTCGTCCTAAACAAGGCATGAGTGTGTGCGATATATATCAGATTTATGATTTTTTTAAATGTCTCCTCTCTGTAAGAAAAGATTTTTGTATAAGTGATGAAACAAATGAAAAATAAAAGTTGTCAAAATATTTTCCCCATTTCTTTCTGTCACTCCTGTTTTGTTTTGTTTTTACTATGAGACTTCTTTTTCAGCTCAAAGAAGAGAACAGCCAATCAGAGTCTGCATGTGTCCCAACCATCCAATCACAGTGTGTGGGCCTGCATGCCTGTGATGGCTGAGGTGAAGTACACCTGAGGGTTTGGGGACTGTCTCTGTCTCTGTCATCGTTCTTCAGTTTCAAAGCTGACCTGTTGTACTGGTGTAGCTGCTCCACTGGAGCATGCTCACATTAAGAACAGCTACTGTGTGATAGCAGATCTACTACAACTTGAAGATCATATGCACGTTTTGGAAATTACATTATAAATATTCCCAACTTAGCTTTAAAAGTTCTAGCTCTCCCCCACACTCAAAAACAGACGACAAACCAACTGACACACTTGAGTCACTCACTTCCTTCCACTCACTCTCACTGGCTCTGTTTATTACTAATCATCTCCTTACAAATGTTTATTATCTTAACCACACTTATACAGACTGTATATGACTACCAACTCTCTCCAGCCATGAATTACTTATATTGGCTGGAAATGTTCATTTCTAGAGAAAAGACACAGGCAGACTCTGCTTACAGGATGTGATGTTACAACACTAGTGAAACATGAATGTGTCATATATTTGTTCCAGACGTATTTCTTTGTCATGGGAAGAAATACTGAAATCATCATGAATGAGTGGGGATTTCTATAACTTTGTGTATATAATTTGGCATTTCTTACTGATGTAGGCCAGAAAGAAATATATAATACAATTTCATTTATTTTAAAGTTTTATTTGCAAGACACAAAAACAGAAAAAATAGAAAGTTCCAAATATATTGTGCATGAAACAAATTCAAACGTGGTGCAGATGTGTTTCAAGAGTTAATCTGCCTGTAGTCTATGGCCACAGGTGGCGCTAGTTGACTCGACTCCATTTGAGTGCACACAAAGTAAACTGCACGCTTTAGTTGTGCAGCAAAAATGCTGAAATCGGAGAAATAAAACGTGCGAGGGGAACGATAACGAAGACAAGATTCTCCCGATCGTTTACTCTTGCTGTCCTGTGAACAGCGTCGGCGTGGTGTTAATTGTTTGCTTTTTCGCGATCGCCTCCTGCATGGGAATATCACCAGGTAAACTCGCAACGTTTTTAAACGTTTTGTTGTTCAAGAGCCACAAGACTGATGGAGTGTGTTTGAGGAAACCTCACAAATATCACACATGGAATATTTGGTGTTTATTTCCTGTTTTGTCGTAGCAGCTCCTGAAAAGCAAGTCTACCACACATCTGTTCGACCAATGCCAGTTGATCTGCGACGCCAGTTAATCTGGAATTCAATTATCCATGTGATTAGCTAGGTACAGTGGAACCCCGACTTACGAAATGAATCCGTTCCTGAGGGTCTTTTGTAAGTCTTAAATTTTCGTAAGTCGAAGCACCCATTGCGCGTTTTGAGTGAGGCGATGCTGAACGATAGGCTATAGGCTAATTGCTAACTAGAACAACAATACGTCGTTCAAGTGGAACAGCGAAGCGCAAGTACAGAAGCCAAGGGGTTGTCACATGATTCGGAAGGCATTGTGGGCATTGTAGGCTCAGCCAATCAGAGACAGCGGATTTCGTTACTCGGGCATTTTGCCGTAACACGGGCAGAAATATTTCCGTTCAGTGCCTTCGTAACTTGAATTTTTCGTGAAACGGGGTCCACTGTAATTCCTAAATGCGTGTAGATTAAAGGAAATTATTTTACCTGGATATGATTGTCTCTGATGAGCCTAAGATACAAAACATGCGGGTAACGTTGATAAGGTTTTTCTAGCTCATCAAGAATTAAAAATGTACAAGAAAACGGAGCGACATGACGGTCCATTTTAAAGTTTTCGTGCTATGGCGTTAGCGACTGGAAAAACGTTGAAGGACATTACTACTAAGGACGCTATCTACCCGTAGGTAGTGTCCTTTCGAAGGATTAGAAAGAAGCTTTTGCAGGGATCATAAGGGGTGCAGCTCAGATTTATGTGAACCTGAGATTTTTGCCAGGACGTGATGTAGGTAGTGTCCTTTGGAGCATCCTTCCCCTGAATTCGGACACGGCATTAGTGTGTGCAGCCATGATGGCAGACTGCCACAGATCACTTCTGAGGAAAGAGGAGGTGTTCAGCTGTGTGTTTGTGTTCATCACTTTCCTGTTCTGGTGTTATGGGTAAACCACGGCCTGAAGCGTGCCCTGGGGTCCTGCCCTCCTCCATTTCAGTCTGTTTGCATCCATTGGTGCTGCTGCTCAAAGTTCTGTCCATACTGGTTCTGGCCCCAATTGAGGCAGTCCTTTTCTCCAGTGTCCTGCATCTTCTCCTTGTCCAGCTCCTCCTTAACTTGACCCTTTTGCTTCTGTAGCTCCTTCAGGGTTGCTGCTGTTGGAGCTTCTTGTCCCATCTGGTGACCTCCTGCTCCAGCAAGCTCCGGCCTGATTTCAAGTCCTGTGTCTGGGACTCCAAGGCTGACTGATGGGTTCGATTAGCAGCCAGCTCCTCCTGAGCCATGCTCAGTTTCTGCTCTGATGCCTTGAGCTCTTACTGAGGGCAGAAACCTCAGAGTCTTTTCCGTACACGTCAGATTGAAGTTTATTGATGTTTTCCTTGCTTTGCTCCACGGCCTTCTGCAGCTCTGCTGTCCGGCTCTTCTCAGAGGTGAGCTCCTGGCCAAGCCCCGACACCTGTGCCTTCAGCTTATTTTCTTCTGGTGCTTTTGTTCATTCTGAGGTGCCTCCTGACCTCAGTTACTCCTCCTGTCTCTGGCACGCCCTTTTTGCTGCCCGATCATCCGTGTTGGTCCGTCACTGTCCTGCACAGCTTTGATGCAGAGTTGTTAAGGTCAGCATTGTCTTGCTCGCCCTCACTTTTCATCCGGGCTTAATGGGCGTCTCGTCACAGCTCTGTCAGCTGAAGCTGTCTGGAAATCTCCCCCGTGTAGTGAAACGGGCCTTGGGTTTAACGCTCTCCATCTCCGCTGCATGAGATCGTTTTCCTGCAGCAGTGTTGACATTTTCAGGTTGTTGTTGTGGGTCCAGCTACTGTAGCATTTGGTCAGGGTCACATCAAAGATGGTGGAGGAGAGAGCAAAGATGGTAGAGGGGAGAGCAGGAGTCCAGGTCAGCCTCGGCTTTCAGGTTGACAAAGCAGCCTGTAATCAAGCATAAAGAGAAAAAACAAAACAAAAACAGACGAACAGGAAAATGATGTTGTGTTGGCTGTGATATTCAGAGAGGGGGGAAACACCGGGACCAGGCCCTGTGTCAGCCTTCTCTCCCCCTTTTTTTGTTTTTTCTCACCATATAATCAACTCATAACCCACCAAGTTGACAGGACAATACAGGTACATGTTAAAATTCTTAAGATCATGTTTAAAAGCACAAAAAAGGAATTTTCTTTCATTCAGTAATCACTTGTATTAACCCTCCTGCCATCCTTTAAAAAACTCACACCCATCACCCTAGGGACCATTCTCAGCCACGCCATAAAAAGACCATATATCCATATTTTATTCCACTTTAAATTAGCCAACCTTGTAAAACTACTTCTCCCTGAAATATTCATGTAAAGTTTTAATTATATTTTCGTTGTTTTAACCCTTCAAATCCCAGTGTTATTACATGAGCGCCCTGTGTTATAAGCCCCAAAAACCAAAAAACGAAACTAAATATTTCCACAAAAAACCAGTTGAAGTAATATGTGATTGTCATTATAAGTAGGCCTTTAGATGGACCAAAGATTGGCACCAACATACATTTTGACCTGCCATTATTTTTTTTGCAATTTAAAAATTAAAACTTCAAGGCCCTGAGTCTTCATTGACATCCAAGAAAAGAAGAAAAAATAAAATCATACGATGATAATTTGGGGTTGAAAAATAGCGTTTATAATGGAAGTCAATGGGCAGAAAATGGTCCCCAGGGTGATGGGTGTGGGGATTTCTGCTGCTCAGCCATTTTAGGCTGATTTAAGGAATTCACACTGGAATATTAACATTGACAGGTAAAAACTATCCTGTGGCAAGTTTGGTTATATTCCACTGAACACAGTGGAAATGGCAGCCATTTAACACATAGCAGTGGCACAAAAAGGTCCCAAGAAGGCAGGAGGGTTAATTAATCAGCAGAAAACATGTCACAATTTGAATCTTCTAACCACTAAATTTGTCGTGTCATCACTGGTTGGTCAGACCAGTGTCTTTTTTGAAGTTAAGTTGTTGTCCTGCAACCCAGAGAGTTTATTTTTTAGTAGTGGATCAACTTTATCCTTTAACAACAGGTGTATGTTAAGTTTCGCTGCTTTAACCTTCCTGGAAAATCTTCACGTGTTCATGAATGTAAGCTGTTTTTTGTTTTTTTTCATTGCGTGTGTGTGCGTTTGTAGGTGGGTTATTTTAACTTTTCTCTAACACGTGTCTTTCTCATACATTTCTCCGGTTGTGTGTGTGTTTTTATTTTGTTTCCCAAATTTTGATTTCCCACCTTAAATAACAGCATTCCATGTCTACAACCAGGAGTTAGAGCTTGCTTGTGAGATTCAGGGACACATGGTGCCAATAACAATTCAGCCAAAAACTTGCCTGAAATTTTCCAGTGATGGTAACCGATAACTGGAGGAGAAGATGTCCTTTAAGCTTCTTTTCCGGGTGGGGACAAAGCCGGGGTCAAGCTGTAACTTTTGAGCCAAAGCTTGGCCTGTCTGTCGTCCCAATTCTGTTAATTAATCCTTTTGCTGCTGTACTCAGGTTTCCAGGTTGAGAGAAATCCACCTGTATTAACACACTAAAACATTCATTTACTATTTCTTTTCTGAAAACATCCACTCGCTTCATCTGCCTAGATTTTACTCTCTCTCTCTCTGGGTGCATACTTCACACAGTCAGGCAGTTGCCTTCTATGGGCATGCAGAGTTCCTGTCACACACACACAGCTGAAATTCGTGCTTGATCACACCCTATATTATGATCAAACCAACCGTGAATCAAATGTAACTGCTTATATTATTGAACTGAACCAAGAGTCACTTAAAAATCTTATAAATCCTGCTTCACACCACAAAACTGAAACAAATCACAGCTGTATTTATCACTCAATCTTACCCTGCCGACTGAAATGCCGGTCTAGATCATGCACGATTTGTCTTTTCTATATCAAAACCCAGCCATATATCAAACATTCACCCTAGTCATTCAAAACTTTATTTGTAATATTATAATCAGCAAAATCAGCGTCTTATTTACAGGCATGTATCATTGTTTGCAAATCATAATTATAAAACTCAAAAACACGCTAAACAGGAAGAAAAAGTCCTCTGTGCGCCTCACCTCATTTGCATGTTCACACACCGTCTAAAAATAGCTCGCAGCGCTGCAGCGCACTGTCGTCACACACTGCCTCACTCACTGCCTCACTCACAGTCTCTCACACAGCTCTATTATTTTATATTACAAAGACGTCTTATATTTACAATCACTCTCAAGCCTGACAGCTTTAGCACCTACACAATTTTGACAAATTTAAGTTAACGGGTCCAACTGAAGAAAGTCCAACTTTTTTGTAATCAATTAACCAGTATCAGCCTCTAACTGTATCTGGCCTAATCTCTAAAGTCCCTAACTCAATTTAACAGTGTCCAAAAAAGGCAAGGCAAGGCAAGGCAAGTTTATTTGTATAGCACAATTCAACAACAAGGTGATTCAAAGTGCTTTACAGAGACATTAGAAACAAAAACAAATAAAAAGCACGATTTAAAATTGATTAAAACAAGCAAATAAACGAACTAACTAATTAACAAACAAACAAACAAACAAAACAGTATATAAAATCAAAACAGATAAAATCAGAACAGTAGATAAAATCAGTAGTTAATATAAGTTTTGAAATTTAAGCTTAAAAGTGTGGATTTGGTGCTTTATTCAAATGCAGCTGAGAACAGGTGAGTCTTCAACCTGGATTTAAATAAACTGAGTGTTTCAGCTGATCTGAGGCTTTCTGGGAGTTTGTTCCAGATATAAGGAGCATAAAAGCTGAATGCAGCTTCTCCGTGTCTGGTTCTGACTCTGGGAACTGATAAAAGACCGGATCCAGATGACCTGAGGGATCTGGAAGGTTCATACTGGGTCAGGAGGTCACTGATGTATTTTGGTCCTAAACCATTCAGAGCTTTATAGACCAGCATCAGAACTTTAAAGTCTATCCTCTGACGGACAGGCAGCCAGTGTAAAGACCTCAGAGCTGGACTGATGTGGTCCACTTTTTTGGTCTTAGTGAGGACTCGAGCAGCAGAGTTCTGAATGAGCTGTAGTTGTCTGACTGATTTTTTAGGTAGACCTGTAAAGATGCTGTTACAGTAATCAAGCCTACTAAAGATGAATGCATGGACTAGTTTTTCCAAAAAGCGCAGATACCGTTCCAAACGGTAAAGTGGTGCAACCACTAGTTATTCTGGAGTGCCCCAAGCTCCACAGTGACCAACTGACTATCCCTCAAAGAGGACAAGGCCTAGGCGTCCCTGGCCTTGGCAAGCGTTACCTCTGAGCACTGTGCTTCTTAGCAGCCTCTAACTGCCGTCCTATAATAATTTATAACACTTTGAAACAACAGTCAACACCCCAAAACAAGAGTATGACTGAGGCAGGTGCAACCCTATGATCAATGGAGCCTCTAACCCACAAAATGACCAATTTCCTTACCAAACTACTTGGGCCTCTAACCCAATTTCTTTACCTTGGGCCTCTAACCCAGTATTTTTCTTTTACCTTGGGCCTCTAACCCAGTATGTTTCTTTTACCTTGGGCCTCTAACTGCATTAACTTCTTAGCAGCCTCTAACTGCATTAGTTTCTTAGCAGCCTTTAACTGCATTAAACTCATGAGATTTTTCATCAAAATCAAAACAGGCCTTCTCCAGTAACTTCAGTGAGTAGACTTTAATTTAATCATGTCCAATTTGGCACACTTTGGAAATAGATTCAACAGGTAGTGCCTTACCTTTGTATAAGCCAGCTTATGCCCACTCACGTCAGACCACTGGCTCGTGCCTGTCCGTTCGACAACCTCGGACAGTCCAAACCTCCAACTTCCACCCCAATACTACAGGACGAGCCCCCAAACTGTTACGGATTCAAATATTGTGGATGGATACAAGAGGAAAAACCACAATAACAACACTGGTCAGGCCGGGTTGAGTCAAACGATGATTTTAATGATCACACGCGTGGGAGATGGACACCGTACGCAGACAGCATCAGATCTCAAAATGGTGGAGCATTGATCAAACTCTTATAGCCTCTAGTGGCCCCCACCCCTTCATAAAAGCCTAAACCTTCACATTCTTTCTCTCACACAGCGCCTAAGCTACGACCTTGGCTCCCTGTTTATCTGCTCCTGCTGAAATGGGGCAGAAAACTCCAGCATGTTCCGTTCTCTTCTAATCAGACAAATAAGGCGATGACTTTCTGCCAACAGTATTTCTTATAACTCAGCAGTATAATGCATCATAAACAATATCATTCATTCACAATAAATCAGCAGTCTAATGTAATGCAAATCAGTTTAACAAATGCAATAGTTGTCAGCTTCTTCTAATTCAGGAGAATAATGCAAACTAAAACTACATAATAATTCACAATCTTTAATTAGGGGTATAACATGGCATAAAATAATATTATAATCCCACAGTATCTAATACGCACATTGTCACTGTGTTTTGTACTACCAGCTGTGAGGGCTCTGCTTTTGCTTTGAGCAGTCTGTTTTTATTTTGTCTCGTGAGTGTGTGTTTTTCAAACGAGATCCTCGTCAGTTTGATTTTATTACCACAAACTTTGTGTGAAGTTCACAACAGAGGTAAAGAGATTTAAACACCCAGTTTAACCCTTAGATGCACACGTGGGGTCAAAAATGACCCCATGGGTTGTTTTTCTTCAAAATCTTTAAAATGAAAAGTTGTAATATATTCATATTCCAGATATTCCTCATAAAATATGTTTGTAACATGATGCCATTTGCATTTTTTTTTATATATTTTTCATTAATTTAAAGAAAATGCAGTTTTTGTGTCACTACCCCACTCTTCCACAAGTGGGGTCGAAAATGACCCCAAGCAGTTCCTATGAAATCTTCTATGAAACTTTCATTCTTAGCAACTCTGACTGTCCCACTTACACTTCTAAAGGATCAGGAATTAATTTTTACACAGTAACATATATGATTTATAGACAGGGCTGCACATAAGTGGTCTGCAGGTGCGCATTGGCTGTCAAAAAAAAAGTATGCCCTGAAATTCAGAGAATACGCGCTTCTTTTGTGGTGGAGGAACACCAAAGTAATTGCTTACAGAGCTTGCTTCTTCAACATCTTTAAGAGTTCTGAACAAATGTCTGTCCTCCTCCAGAACATCTAATGTACGCAAACGAGCGTTCCAACTTCTTATCACACACATTCAGTGTGTGAATGTGTGTGTGAATGGGTGGATGACTGGATATGTAAAGCGCTTTGGGGTCCTTAGGGACTAGTAAAACGCTATATAAATACAGGCCATTTACCGTTTACAATTTATCTGGTGCGCGTCTTTTATTTTGACAGCCAATGCGCACCTGGGGACCATTTATGTGCAGCCCTGTTTATAGTTTCCTGTGCATTTCAAACATTGTACTTTCTGATGTTTTTTTAAATACCTAAAGTAACATGGCTGCTATGAGGCCAGCTAGGATCCCTGTGGACCTTGCCCTACAAATGATCCAGGATGGATGGGATGAAGAGCCCATCGGATGCATTGACTCGGACATCGGACATCTCAGATATAGAGGACCCAGACTATTGTCCCCCCCACTTAACAAGGCCAGTCAGACACAGAGGAGTCCTCTGATGAGTCCTCTGAAGAGGAAATTAATATTAAGTCTAACAGAATGAGCCCCGCTTACTGCTCTAGCCACAATATTCTGAATTAGTCGGCCAGGGCTTGCACCTGGGTTTAGTACTGTCTCCCAAATAGATGCATGGAAGATGTTCATGTCTGATAATATAATAGAAGAGGTGCTGACATGCACAAATATGGAGGCATGAAGAGAAGCGACAGACAGGGGAAAAGAGTGGAAAAATGTAATCAAACATAAGCTCCTGGCCTTCATTTGATTGACCATTCTTGCAGGAAGTGAGAAGAACTGGGATGTACCAGTCGGTGTGCTTTTTGGGAGTCCTCTGCATAACCCATTGTACAAGGCCACTATGTCAATTCAAAGATTTGAAGATATTTGCCCGTCTTGCACTTTGATGACAAGAGGACCAGAGCCTATGGACTGAATACAAACCACTTGGCAGCTTTCTGCTACATATGGGACCTGTTCCTGGTCAACTGCAGGCAGAAATTCATCCTCAGGCAGGTAGCTCCATGCCCTCCTGGGTTTTAATTGCACCTTAGAACACACATGCATCAACACTACAATGAGCGGGTGGAGAGAGGTTTGGAGTCTTCTCTCACCCCCGTTCTCTGCGGCCTGCTGGAGCGGGAGGGCTAGGAGGAGGAGTTGGCCGTCCGACTGGGGTCTGGAGTGTGGGGCCTCCCTGCTGCTGCGGAGTCGGGGCGGTCTGCCTCTCCCCACCGCAGGGAAAAGGGTAACACCACCTGGGTCTGGGTCCAGTTCCCCCCTCCAGGGGCAAGGGTACCTAGACCCGGTTCGTAGAGTACGCTTGGGGAGTGTGATCGTGTGTACAGCGTCTCTTTATATTTGTCTCCACGTTGGTTGAGTGTGGAGTGAGTGCATATGAGAGCATGAGGGTGGGAATGGATGTTTGTGTCTGTGTGTGCCTGTATGTCTGTGTCTATATGTCAGGTTGGGTATCAGACGCCACCTCTCTGGGGACATCTCAGGCCCTCCAAGGTTTGGAGGCCTATCTCCACCCACCGCCAGTGGCGGACTCCCTCAGGTGTCGGTGCGTTGGTGGTTCTTTGTGTCTGGGGGTGGGCGTCCGGGTACACACCGGCTCACTCCTTGGCGGCCGCTTATCGGGGCCTGGAGCCTGGGGCTCGCTCGGGCCACTTCGGAGGTGGGCTGCCCCCGGCCTCTCGGCCTGGGGCTCGGTCACTCAGGCACAGCTGGCTGCCGGCGGAGCTCACGGGCGCGTCACTGCAACTCCCCCTGGCTTATGCTCCGCGGCTGCTGAGTGAGCCCTCATCTGGGACTCTCCTCAGCTCTTACTGGGACAGTGGCGCAGCTGCTCCTCTGTTGGTCTTCCTTGGTCTCTTGTGTTCTGGGGGCCTCTGGATGTCTGGAGCTTTGATCTCCTCCATACCTGCTTCATACCCTGGAGGACGGGGCTGTGGCCCCCCCACACTCCCTAGCAGATCGTTACATGGAGAAACCTTTGGAATACAAGCATGCTGATCCACACAGGTATGCACACAGGTGTACACATGGGTATTCACAGACGTGGACTACAGCTTTCTTGGCTGATGCCTCAAAGCACACTGTGCGCTGTCTATCTTGCGTGCTGCACAATATCGTTTATTATTTAGTATCTACTGCTAGCCAGTTTATTGTGATGGTGCCGTTCTTTTTTTTATTATGTTGCTCTTTGTTGTTTGCTTTCTCTTCTGTTTTTTTTCTCCATACAGGTGTTTTTTTTTTTTTTTTGTTTTTTTTTCTTTCTTCCCCCCCTTCTCATCGTCTCCTCTCCCCTTTGGTTTTCTTTCTCTCCCTCTCTTTCTTTCATTCTTTCCCCCTGTCCTATCCCACAGTCATGTCTGTCCCGTTTGTAGCAACTGAAAATAAAATAAATTCATAATTATAATAAAGGTCAATCAAATGGACCAATATGGCAAGGCCATGATGATCCACTTGGTAAAATAAATCCACTTGGCATCTTTCTTGGCCTCAAGACAACAATTCTGATGGCTAAAGATCCAAACGGGACACAAAAAAAAAAAAAAAAAAAAGAAATTCATCCTCAGTACATCCTCAGCAGTATATGCAGAGCAAGCATACAAAAGTGATAGAAGTGATACAAAAACTGCAATTTCTTAAAATTAATGAAAAAATAAATACAAATGCAAAGGGCCTCATGTCACAAAAATGTTTTATGAGGAATACCTCAAATATGAAAATATTACAACTCTTTGTTTTAAAGATTTTGAAGAATAACAACCGAGTTTATAGCAAAATGCATTGTTTCTATTTGGGGTCATCCTCACTCTGGACGGCAATGCCTTGAGCCGCCTGTTGTAGTGATTTGGCACATTATAAGTAAAATTGAAACATACAATCCCGTCGCACAACATCAACATTTATTTTTTTATATACAAAAATAAAAATGCTTTTTTACAGAAAAGAATTGTAACTTCACAATTCATCACCGATTAGGCTTTCACGTCCAGTTGCTCGCTCTATTTTCCCCTATCTGATCATCAACATCCTGTATACATTTCATCATAGCTAAATGCTGCCTTGAAACAACTCCTGTGTGTTAACACTAACTTCATTTTAAAACCTCACATTACCTATGTTATCACCTGTTTTTGGTATAGCCTTTTTATTTCTTTTGCTCCCTTTAATGTAACAATACCTTCTAATTCTAATTTATCAGACTTAACCAAAATATATGCTTTCCTTCCTCTTTGGTCCTTCTTTAAGTTCAGTCAAAAAGCTAAATGAATTTGAGGCCTTTTGCCTGGAATCAATACTGTCATGTGTGTTTCTTAACTCTGTGTCTGTAAGCGTGTGCAATCCTTCAATAACTTCCATAACTCATATCAAAAAATGCAATATGTATAAAAATCATTTCTATTTATAAGCTCCCCCTTTATCCTAAAAATACCTCCTATGTAATATCTGTATGTGTAAGCCTACATTATAACCACTACTTCTAAAGATCAAAAAATCAAACCTGTTCTACTCCTTCAACCCTCACTAATTTTCCCTCTAAGATTTATTCACAGCTTTGAAAAACCGGCATTGTATCTTCTAAACAGGATTCAGTTCTGTCATGGTCCTGGGCCATGCTGGCCCAGTATTCTTGGTTCCTTGTATTTTCGCTCCTTATTTAGGCCAGGTTTTCTGAGGTGTCCTGTTGTGGTGTTCCCTAAGTGTTTTTTCCCTTTGTGACTCTTACCCCCTTGTGCCCTTCTGTGTATTTATGAGCTCTCGTCTCTCTTTGTGTTTATTCCATGTTTCCCCCAGCCTGTTATGTCTGTGTTCTCCCCGTGCTCTCTCTCCTCCTGTCTGAACCTCTGTGTACTTCCTGTTTTACTTTGACAGTCTCTCGTCAGTATGCGTAATGTTGTGTTCACTCCTGCCCTGTCTCGTTATGTTTATCAGTGTCACCTCTGTTCCCCACCTGTGTGTAATCTCCCTGTGTTCTCTGGGTGTATTTAAGTTGTGTCTTCTGTTATGGTAGTTGCTGGTTCCTCTGTGTTGTTTCCCCTCGGTCTCCCTGCGTCTCTTGTGTATTTCCCCGGACCTCCCTGCATCCTCGTTTCTGGTTTGTGTTATTAGCTTACCCAGTTTAGGTTTCCGGTTTCTTGTTTTTCCACCAGTGCTGTTTTGTGCCCACCGTTGTAAATAAATATTCACCTGCACCAGAGCTGCCGCCTTTTGGGTCCTTTTCTACAACTCCACACGGCTTGCCTCGCAAACCGTGACAAGTTCACTTTTAATCCTTTAACCTTAACTTAAAAATAACAGTTTCAGTTTTACCATATCCAAATGATCAAAAACCCAAAAGGTCCTAAAATGATCCTAAATTATTAAACAATTAAATTATTAAACCCTAAACCCCCCTTTATCTTGATACATTTCATGTGTCAAGATACTATACAAAACTTCAAAATGCTCAGTTTTCCTCACTCATGTTCCAATCTATATCATAAAAATAAACTTAAAACAGAACAGTTATCAGTCATGTGTTTCTACAATTAATGGTAACTGAGTTACATCAAAAAATATTTCCCCTTTAACATTTGGCATTCTCCCAACAATATACTATAATCCCATAATCTAACCCCAGTCAACAAAACAAAACAGAAATTTTCTCTGGTAAAAACAAATTGTTTGTCCACATTAATTCATCCTCACTCACATGCAGTCACACATTCACTCACATGCAGTCACACCATGTATTTGCTGATAGTGGAGCTTCCCGCACGATCAGATACTCCACCCTCAGCAAAATGAGCTCAGTCATTTTTATTTTCCATAGGAAAATATTTCTTTATGCTTTTGGACTGGATTGACTCGCATAAAATCCTTTTTACAGGGACTTACGTCCTGAATAGTCCCCAGGTAGCTTTCTCCTCAGCCAATAGAAATCTGGAAAGCCCCCTTATATTTGCTCTTCCCGAGAATTTTCAGCGCCGTTATTCACTGTTGCAGGCCTGCTTAAAACAGAAATGAAAAGATAGAGCTGATTGTTAGCTCATAAAAACAAAACAAAATCACCTGACAGGTTTTCTTTAAGTGCACTGTTACAAAATAATGGGCCCCTCCCAGACATGTCCATGTTTCCTAAAACTCCCTCTATTAAAAACAAAAACACCAACCCAAACCTAACTGACAAACTCAACCCGTCACCACAACAACCTTAAACACACAAGTCTTGCCACCACATAATTTCACCTCCTCAATACACCGAAAGTCTCATTAAAACCACACAATTTGCAAACAAAAATCACCCCCTTATGCTCTGTAACCTACTTCAATTCAGCATAAAACCCCCTTACGACAACTTATCACTAAACTATAAATTTCCTACCCAAATCTGCACTCCTCTTGTCTGCCGTGCTTCCTCTCCTGAAAGTCACTTCCTCAGTCACACACACACACAGGAAGTTCCTTCGTCACTACTCACTCCAACTAATTTGCATACTGAGTCATCTCTCAATGAGTTGCTGTAACAACAGAAACATATGTTTAAACATTCCCAACTCATTAAATCATTTTATTTCTTTCTACAGTGATCACTGGTTTTGATCACGCAGTACGAGAGAGTACTCCTAAGTCACTCTTTTTAAAACTACTTTAATCCCTTTTTTGTTTTCATAACTCCCTTTGTCATATGGCTTATTCTATTCCTCAATTACAAACTCAAATGTATTTTATTAAACATTCACACCATTGTATCATTCATACAAAATAGCAAGCTGTTCTTCATTGCATATGTTTGTGTTCTTAGCCAGGTTTAATCAGTGTCTATGCATTAAACTCCATGAGCTTGTCTTGTCTTTATAAGGTTAATGCATTTTCTGTTTGTGTGTGTGAATTTGCATATGTTGCTTTTGCAGTGTGTCAGACTCCTGCACAATTCTCCACTTAAGCCGTCAGTTGTCTTTCCCAAATTTGCTAACCCAAATTTTAAGTTCCCACCTTATTCCTGCTCCTCAGCCAGAAGCTAGGGCCCACTTGTCATGTTTATGGAGACATGGCGCTGTAAACAATTCAACCAGAAACTTGCCTTGGCATGTCCAGTCAAGTTAACCTACAGGTTTCTTCCGACCACTGCACGTGGAAAATTGATCCAGATCTGTTTCGCCCCTATAGAAACACAACTGAGACATTTTCATTATTTTCATATATACTTAAACTACCCGTTTCCCTCTCTCTGGTCAGAAATCCCAACTTATGTTATGTATATACGTGTAAGCAGGTCTTCATTGCTTTTCCTATGTATTTTGTTAATGTTCAGTAAGTGTAAGCTGCTTTCTTCATTGCCTCTATATGTTATAGTCAAGTTTAATTCATGCATCTTTTCTCTGATTTCTTAATTCAAAACTATCTCACTTCTGATTCTTTCCAGAAATAATTTCACATGTAACACTTTGTGTATGTGTGTTTTCTATTCTTGTTTACCCCTTTTTCTTTGTGACGGTGGACATCTCTAAACCATCATGAGTTCAAGCTTCACTTTCAGTCCAATTACACCCTGTATTCTCACAGTCGAACTCGTCCGGCTTCACCTCTCACTGGTCACTGTCCTCTTCTCTCAGTGTCCTTTTGTTGTCTTGAATTCCAGCAAACACAGTCTGTTTCTTCTCTGTTTCTCTTCAGTATTTTCCTTTTGGATCAAGTCCCAGCCTGGCAAAATACCACATTCAGTGCCTTTAAACAGTCATGTCACACTGTTCTTACCAGCCTGCTGTCCACCGTGCATGTTTCATCACGTGGTTTCTTCTTTCCTGTTGATCCTTTCACTCGTCCCTTTCAAGATTACTCCAAGCAAGACAAATCTGACAATCAGTGTCCAGTGCTTTACCACCGTTCATTATCCCACTGTTCAACTGCCCAGCCTGTAATTTACAGTACATGTTTCCACCTCGTGGTTCCTTACATGCTGCTGCTGGTGTCGTCAGTGTGGTTTCCGTTGCACTGTCTTTTGCCTGCTATTAATTCTTCTCAAGTCCACGATGTTCTGTCGGTCTTCATCAGGAGATTAACTGTCCTTTGAGCTTCTTCTCAGGATGGGGACAAGTGCGAGGTCAAGCTGTAAAATTTTAAGCCAAAATCTGGCCTGTTTTCTCCCAATTATGCTACTCTAGTGGTTTTGGCGCCGTACTCAAAATTCCAGGTTGAGAGAAGTCCACCTTTATTTATCTGTAATCTGTGTTGACACACTAAAACATACAATTAATATCCTTTTCATTTCTTTTCTCAAAACCTCCATACTTAATCTGCCTAGAGTTTAGCTCATCTGTTTCTCTCTCTGGGTGCTCACTCGTCACCTTATATGGGCATGCAAACTTCCTGTCACCCACACCATTTCCTGTTACACACACCGCACGCAGCTGCTCAGAGCAGCTCAAGCTGCTTTGCTGTTTCTCCAGGCTAATCAAACTTATTTTGTATTTACAATCTACAAACCCTCTCTAATTCTACTAACTTTTGATCTAAAATGTAGCATCATTCACACAATGATTTCATAATCCTCTCACACACACCTTTTAAATAAACTAAACTCTTATAACATCACTCATGCCTCTCTTAAATTAAAAACACTTTCAAACTTTAAAACATCCTACTTTACATCACCCAAGAAATACCTCTCACACCTTTATTCATCATTCAAAACCTTCTAGTCACCGCATTCACACAAGAAATTGAAAAAATAAAACACACCAGCAACTATTGCTGGAGAGAAGTTACTGCTGAAAGTAATATGTTAATCTTAAGTATACACAGTGCACTCAATATATTTATATATCTACATCCAACTTCAGTCAATTACTATACATCCCCTACGGCAACTCAAAACTTTATTTATAGTCCTCTAATAAACATAAATGGCATTTTAAACACACACTCAACAATGTTTGCAGCAGTATTTGTAAAACCAACTGTGGTTTAAACAGTTCACTGCTTACTCATTTGCATTTTCACTCACACACACACCGTCTAAAAATAGCTCCAGCATTGCCTCAAACTCCTTTCACACAGAGATCTCTTATTTTATATTACAACGACGTCTTATATTTACAACCACTGTCAGATCTGTCAGCTTTAGCGCCTACACAATTTCGACAAATTTTAAATAACCGCCCAGCGGATAAACTCCCTGAGTTTTTTGCGACCAATTAACCAGTATCAAGACTTTAACTGTTTCTGGCCTCATCTCTAAAATCCCTAACACAATTTAAAAGCGTCAACCAACCCAAACTTTGCCTGAAGCTCTATTTTTGGCGTTTCACAGCCAAGGCTTACCTCGAAATGTTAAGTTAAAGTTACACGCCCGAAGTCCAACTTCTCCTGTCCAAAAAAGCGCAGGTACCGTTCCAAACGGTAAGGAGACTCTAACTCCTAGCTTAATTCCAGGATGCCCTGTACCCCACAGTTAAGCCAAACTGAACTAACCCTCTTCGCCGAGAGGTCAATGTCGCGCGTCCACGACAAGGAGGGAGCATAACCTCCGGGCTCTGCGCTTCCTAGCAGACTCGAACTGCCGTTCTAGAATAATTTATAATACTTTGAAACAACAATCAACACCCAAAACAAGTGTATGACTGAGGCAGATCTACCCTGATGGACAATGGGGACTCTAACCCACAAATTGACCAACAAAGGTCTGACCTAATGACCAACCGGGACTTTAACCCACAAAATGACCAAATACCCTACCAAACTACTTGAGACTCTAACTCAATTTCTTTGGGACTTCAACCCAGTATTTAAACTTTTCCTGGCAGACTCTAACTGCTTTAGCAGACTTTACTGCTTTCATTTCTTCTTTCTTCTTAGCAGAACTCTAACTGCTTCAACTCATGAGATTTTTCATCAAAATCAAAACAGACATCCACCAGTAACTTCAGTGAGTAGACTTAAATTTTATCATATCCAATTTGGCACACTTTGGAAATAATTCAACAGGTAGTGCCTTACCTTTTGGATAAGCCGGCTTATGCCCACTCACTTCGACCACTGGAATTCATGTCTGCCCGTCAGACCACCTCAGAGACCACCAAATTTCTCCATCTAAACCTCCAATTCTCCCTCCTCAACCACCGGACGAAGCCCCCAAATGTTAAGGTTCAAAATTGAGGAAGGAGAGTACACACCACCCATGGTCCAGAGGATCTCGGTCAAACAATGATTTTAATGAACACACGTGTGGGAAGACACTCTGTACGCAGACAGCCAGTAGTCCTCGACTTAATCAAAGCATGAACAGATATTTTATAGCATCAGGGTTTGATTTACTGACGCCCCTTCATGCGTCACAGATACATTTTATACATAGATCAGACTTTTACCCCAGAAGATCATCTTCTATTTTCATGGCTAGCCCTTCCTGTCTACCTTTCAGTTCTTGTCTTGTTCCTCTTTCTTGCCGAGACAACAAGGAACGGTTCCTCTTTTACCGAGACACTTTTGCAGTTACAACCAGACATGAGTAATCTCTCCTCTAAATAAATTTAACTCTATGTGTGTGTGTCACGACCTCACATGCTCTTTCTCAATTCACCTGTTGCACTTCTGACCTTTTACCAGACCAGAGGCTCACTGAGACTATGTGTATGTCTTCTACTAAATAAATGTTTTAACCAAGAACCTCTACTTAAAAGCTTAATATAAAATGATCTGATATATAAGTGTTTTGTAAGCATGTATTGCAATTCCTTCTATGGCTCCAAGTCACTTGCACAATAGATTGTCCGAACATCGCGCCGAACAAAGCTTCCGACCCCCAATTAATTGACCGAGCTCCAACTCTTTAATAAGCACAGATATGCATTGTGTATGAAATAGTCATAACTGCTTAAGGCCTTCTTAAAGCTATCTGTTACATTGTTAAAGCCTCGTCTTAGCCTGCGGCTCAAAATAACTATCTGCTTTCACTTCTGCATACAACTTCCTGTCAGCCTGCAACTCAGTCTTTCTGAAAGAGACACTGTTTAAACCTCTGAATGCAATATCCATGCTGCAGATTATATTATTAATGCAATGGTAATAATGACAATTATTTAACAATAGCAGTAAAATAATTTCCCTTCTCCACAGTACATAGGGTAAGTCCTCATCCTTATCCCATAGTGATTCAGGTAATTCCTCAGGGCCTTGGAAGCGTGGCCATGCCCAGTCTACCTCATCAATGTCGGGAGAGTCGCCGAAATATAAAAAATCTTCCTCATTGTCGGTGGCCATAGTCCACAGATGTGGTGGTGAGGGGGGTGCGCTCCACTCTGACACTGGTGAATTCGGAGCCTCTTCACTCCAATCTTCAAATGTAGGGTTCATGGCTGGATAATTTTACTGCTGTAAAATTAGCATTTTGTCATATTTAAAATATAAATCTAATATAATCTGTTTCTTAACGTATGTTCTTTAAAATACAGTGTGTGTTTTTTATATATCACAATTATAATAATCCATAATTATGTGGATATGCATATGGCATCATTTTTAGTGAAATATAATCCCCCCAGAAAGGCAGGAAAACCCCTGTAAATTACTTTAAAACTAAATATGTTTACTAAAACGGTGGACAGAGCTACAGACCCATGACACCATTACCCAGTTAGCTAGCAGCTATGACCAGCACTACTTGTGCAGTTAATAAAAGGATAGGTAATGTTTTTCATGCTGTTACACACACAGCACGCTCATTTGTTTCGTCAGTTGCCACAAGACAACTTACCAACATGTACATAATAATCTAATACTCCTCTGTGTGCTATAGACTACAGTGTACGCTGTACACCTACTTACTGGTTTTGTTGCATCAGTCTGTGTCTCTTAGTTAATTTGTATTTCTCCTACAGCTCCGGACCTCAAAAAATGCACGTGCTCTTTGTGAGCTCGTTTCCGGCTCATAACCACCGCTCTGCCATCCAGGGCGATCATTGGTTAATGGTCGTCATGTGACTGATACAAAACGGATCCTTTTATTTAGCAAAACTTTGATTAATAGTTAGGGGTGCTGAAAAAGAGTCCTCTTCACACACTAAGGTTAATTATGGAGTTCCACAGGGTTCGGTGCTAGGACCAATTCTGTTTACATTATACATGCTTCCATTAGGCAGTATCATCAGAAGGCATAGCATACATTTTCGATTGCTATGCAGATAACCCCCAACTCTATCTATCCATGAAGTCAGACAACACACATCAATTAGTTAAACTGCAGAAATGTCTTAAAGACATAAAGACCTGGATGTCCTCTATTTTTTGCATTAAAAAAAAATTAGTTTTTAGCATTTATTGCTTCTAGGCTGGACTACTGTAATTCAATATTATCAGTATGTCCTAAATATTCCCTGAAAAGCCTTCAGTTTATCCAAAATGCTGCAGCAAGAGTTCTGACAGGGACTAGAAAGAGAGAGCATATTTCTCCTATATCAACACCTTCTCACTCCCAAAGTGTAATATTTTATGCTAGGTGACAAGTCATTGGTATATTACAGTTCTGGGCCCCCAACAAATCCTTATATTATGAAATCGGAAAAATGAAGAAACATGAGAACTGGTTGGAATTAATCTACATATGTATGTTCATTTTACTTCAATCGCTCTGGAAAACACTATGAAAAGTCATTAAAGTTGTGGTTAACTTTCAATTTTAATTCAATTCAATTCAATTTTATTTATATAGCACCAAATCACAACAACAGTCACCTCAAGGTGCTTCATATTGTACAGTAGATCCTACAATAATAGATACAGAGAAAAACCCAACAATCGTATGACCCCCTATGAGCAGCACTTTGGTGACAGTGGTGACAGGAAGAAACCTGGCAACATTAGGGACAAGGTTAGCATTAGAGCTGGAATACATGGCTGGAATGTGTATTACCACGGGAGCGTCATTCTACTGGATTTTATCCATAACCCGTGGAAGGTCACATTTTCACATTCCTCAGGAATGCCGCAGTACATGACAAAAAACTCTTGTGTGTATATATTTTGTGAGTTTCCCGTTGTCCCTTGTCAGTGCATCTGCAAATCTCCCGACAATCCCTCTTTGTGTTTCCATGTTTCCTCATTAAATTCTAATGTATCTCAAGGCATTCCCAGTGTTCCAGGTTTTACTTTTTTTCTAGCTTGAGGTCCGTGTTTGTCCTCTCTTAAAAAGAAACCCACAAACTGCAGCTGCAAATTGTGAGAAAAGGAAACTATTTCAGTTCAGTGATATTATTTAATCTGATTAAAAAGATATTTAGTAGAAACAAATCTTAAAATCCGTTATGGGACATATTAAAGCTGAATATAGGTTAGTGTTTTCAAATTTTGTAAAACTGTTTTATTCAAAATTCTATTATAGTGTCTTAGTTAAAGTTAACAGTTTATTATCAAATTACACAAAGTTCAGATACACTCTTAGCTTTTGTCCTTCAGAGACGGACAAAATACTGCAAAAGATTAAAGAAAGTGAAAAGCACACTTTGAGGAGTCAGAACAGAATAGCTTAATTAAATTGAACAAATCAAGGCCAACATGAAAGGATCCAAATTTTTCCACTCTGTCTGAGTCATCAGAAATATTTCAAGCAGTCATTCAGAGCTCTCAAGTTTTCTTTTTGGTAAATGGACTGATTCTTATATAGCGCTTTTCTACTCTCCTGGAGTACTCAAAGCGCTCTATACAACATGCCACATTCACCCAATCACACCCATTCTCACAACCACTTTATCTATACTCAGTGCTTTCTAAGTACATTCACACACATTCATACTCCGATGGATGCATCGGAGAGCAAGTTGAGTTGGATACATGACATACAGACTGGAGGAGCCAGGGATCGAACCACCAACCTTCCGATCAGTAGGTGACCTGACCTAGAGAGAGATCTTTTTCCCATATCCTGTTAGTTTGTCAAAAAGGTTTGGCTCTGGTTTGTTTGCTTCAGCCTCTCTCTTCTTCATCTTCTCCAGTTTAGTGACTTTCTCTGTGTCTCCTTCCTCCTTCATCTTCTCAATCAGGAAGTCCAAGTGGCCAAGAGTGGACGCTGAATCAGTTTTCAGAGCGATCTGCTCCAGTCTGACAAGATGCTGGTAGGACTCATCCAGTAATGGTGACTTCTTTGCTGTCAGTTTGTTCAATTCCACTTCAAGATTTTCAAAAAGGCTTTGCTTGTTCAGACCTTCAGTTTTATTTATTTCATATTGTTTTTTCATGTCTTCATTGGTCTTCTTAACGTACCTTTTCTTGGTCACATAGATCCACTTGTCTTTCACATGAGCTGATACAGGACACTTCCTGGTACATGCAGTGCAGTGCCCATTTTTCATGATCTCACAGCTTCCAGCGGACCAGGCCACTTTGCATCCAGGATGGTGACAGTTCTCCTCACAGACTGTACAGCAGACAGCTCCTTCATAAAAACCCAAGCCCCACCACCCACCATCAATGGGTTCTTTGTCTTTGTAATTCTCTGGAACTTCTACAGTAAACTTTTCATTATTCTCCATCTGCTTTCTGTAATTGTTCAGAGCTTCTTTTGTCTCTGTGATTTCTTTCTGTTTTTCTTCAATGAACTTGATTCTCTCCTGCAGGTTTTGGATGCAGGCTTTCAGTCTGATTTGTGAATTCAACACTTCAACCGTTGTCTTCAGTTTCTGAGGAGGAGTTTTTTCCAGGAAGACTTTGAATTGATTCATTCCTCTCTCTGTCACCCTCCATGCTGTGTTCAAACCAAACTCATTTTCCTCAGTTATTTCTGTGTTCAGGCAGTTATTAAACAGGAAGTGAGCAGGCAGATTCTTCTCATTTTTAGCACATTTAATTTTTGCTGCTTGAAGAGCCTCAAGAACATTTTTAGCTGGCATTCCATCTGAGTGTGTGATCAGAGCTACAATGTTTTTCTCCACATCTTTTCCAAACAGAGACATCAATGAATCAAAGACGTACTTCTGTCGGTCACTCACTCGATTCAAAGCTGCCTTCATCACCAGACCCACTGCATGAACTTCATGAACTCCATCCTCTGATCGAAACAATTCAAATAACCTTGTAATGACGATGTCATCTTTTGCAGTCCCTCTGGTGTCTCCATATCCAGGAGTATCGATGATGGTCAGAGAGTAGGGCAGAGTTTCATCTTCAAAACCAAAGATCTCGTACATGATCACATCTGATGTCTGACTTTCTGCCTGACTTCTCTTCTCATCCTCTACGATCTGAAACCAGACTTTATCGTCACCCTTCACTCCCATGGTGTAGTTGACCATAGAGTTGATCAGAGTAGATTTTCCTGCTCCTGTTTCACCCACAAGTAAGATGTTTTTATTTGCCTTGTTTGTGTTTTTTTCACCAACAGTCTTTATAGTCAGAGAACCGATCTTAGTTTCCTTTGGTCTCAGCTGGTATACAGCAGGAGGTCCTGAACGGATCTGAACACTTTTGGAGATGATGTCTTTGTATTTGGGGGAGATGTTACTGATCCTAAAAGCAAAAGTAAAACATTACTTGTTTCACATTTACACTTTTAATAGATATTTTCAGTAACATTTCTATCTGCATTCAGAGTCTAAGATTGTTTTTTTGAGTTGTTTACCAGTAAAGGTTGGAACTTGTTGTACGATTTTACATATTTTAATGGCTATTACAGGTTTTTCTAGTCCCTAAAATTAACAGATACCTGGTGCATTTTTTCCTGGCTTGTAAAGTAGAAACTCACCATTTTACCAAGAGCAAGTAGTAGGCTGCTGGTTGCATAATCACATGTGAGCTGTAAGCAACATGTAAGAACTGTTGTGACATCGCCTTAAAGACAAATAATAACTCAGATGTGTGTATGTGCATGTACATGCACATGATCAATGCTTTCATTATGCCTTAAATAACACCTCTGGTCAAGACTTTGTATGAGAGGAGAAGAATTTCAAATTAAATTCTGGATTTTGAGGAATAAGGCTAAAATAGGAGAAATATGATCTCTCTTTGTAATTCACATCAACATTCTCGCTGCAAACAGAAAACATGATTGTTTTGTAATAAAAATCAGATCAAATTTTATGCTCTGGATAAAACAAATTTTAAACCTTCAACTAAGAAGAATAATGGAAATATTTAAAGACAAAATGACTATTGAAAAAATAACAGTAATCTGTTTGAATGACTTTGACATTATGCAGTGTTTGTTTGTTCTGCATTTTCAGTGGACATCACTAATGATAACTAATAATCTCCTTGCAGCTGATTCTGGACTCATCACCATCCTCATTCTCCTTGACCTTACAGCAACTTTTGATACTTTCTCCCACTGCATCCTTCTTCATAGATTAGCATCTATTGGCATCAGTTGTACAGCACTCGCACGATTTACCTCATGTCTCTGGCCGTTCAACATTTAATTACTTACTCACAGATCACCATCTACTCCAGTTAATTCCGTTGTATCCCAAGGCTCTGTTCTGGGTCCTTTACTTTTTATTATCCATCTCCTACCCCTAGGTAATATTTTTAAGAAATATAACGTCCAATTTCACTGCTAAGCAGTTGACACCAAGCTCCACTTATCTTCCAAATCCACAACTACTCTTAGACCCACATCTATTTCTAAGTGTTTAAGTGAAATCAAGGTTTAGTTTACTCACCACTTTCTCAAACTTAATGGAAATAAAACCAAATTTATTTCAATAGGCACCAAATGAAAAATGACTAAAGTCCCAACCAGAAGTCTTTCATTATCCATTGACAACTCTGTTGTCTGGACCTGTGCCTGGTTAAATAACCTGTCTCTCAACATCAGCAAAACTAGAGAAAGGATAGTGGACTACCGGAAATAACCAGTCAGGGAAAACCAGCCCATCCACATCAACGGTGTCATGGTCGAAAGGGTCAGCAATTTCAAATTTCTTGGAGTCAACATCACTGAGGTTTTCTCCTGGACCTTCACACAGACACTGCTATCAGGAAAGCTCGCCAGCGACTCTACTTCCCGAGGAGGCTGAGGAAGTTTGGCATGAACGCCAACATAACCTCAAATTTTTACAGGTGTGCGATCGAGAGCTTGCTGACGAGCTGCATTAGTTTGGTATGGAAGCTGATCAGCTGTAAATCACTACAGGGGGTAGTGAAGGCAGCAGACCACATCACTGACATCAGTCTTCCTGCCATTCTGGACATCTATCTTTAATGTTGCCTCCACAAAGCACACAGCATCATCAAGGACCACAGCCACCCAGCACATCAGCTGTTCTCCAGACTTTACAGGAGTCTGTCTGCTCGGACTACAAGACTTAAAAACAGTTTTTAGCATCAAACCATATGGCCACAACACTTATACGCACATACCATAGTTCAAAAAACCTTACTCCATGTAATACTGTACTAACTACCAAATTTTAACTATCAAATCTAACTATACAAATTTTGTACTGTTCAGTTTGTACTGCTGCTCACTCCTGCCACTTTATCTCATGTGCAATATCCCATCTCCCCCACCAATACATGTCAACGGTCACATTCCTATTTAAGATTTTCTTTATCTATTCACAAGTGTACGTACGTACACACGCGCACACACACACACGTACACATACACATTTAGTCTGCTTAGTCTGTTAACTTATTTTTTTTACTAAATTTCTATTCTTTCTATTACTATATTTCGTCAAATACATTTCATTGCAATGTTGACCCTGTGCCAACTTGCATATGACAAATTAAAACTGAAACTACCTCATAAATCTCTCCATAAACTGCAGTTAGTACCACTGAACATATGACACCTCTTTTTAAATGGATCCATTGGCTTCCAGTTCACCTCCATGTCAATTTCAAGATCCTGCTTTTTACTTTCAAAGTGCTTCATGGCCTTGCTCCCCAATATAGATCTTATCTTCTCCATACATACTCACCCTATCATACACTCAGGCCTTCTTCAGCTTCCCTTCTGTCTGTTCCACATGCTCACCTGACTACCATAGAACTCGTAGCCTTTAGTTGTTCTGCCCCTTTTAAATTAACTTCCACCAAATCTTTAGACCACAAACTCTCTCACTACTTCTAAATCACGTCTTAAATGTCACGGCTACGAGTGAACTGAGGTAACACGAAGGATGACGAGCAGGGCCAACAGTGTGGAGGAAGATGGGGAGACAACACAGACAAACCAGAAACAAGCAGAAGGAAACACAAGGCTTAAATACACACAGAAGCAATCAGGGAATGGGAGACAGGACGGAAACGCAGCTGGGAGAAATCAGAGCTCACGAGACAAGGGGAAGCAAAACCAGACACACTAAGAAAAGACATAGACTTTCACAATAAAACAGGAAATTCAACACACACGCTAAGACACAGACTCAGAGATGTGGACTTTACACAGAGACATGATTGTGTTATGAACAGCTGATTGGATCAGTAAAGCGTGTTTAGGGAATATTATGTTTTTGTTGCTGCAAGTGCTTTTTATGCAATTTTTGCAAAGCCATATGTGGAAGGAAACTGTGACCTAGGACAAGCTGATGGCATAACATGTAAGTACAACTCCTCCGGTTTCATATGCACAAAAAAAATTATTGCGCTATCTTATGTGCTTCCGGTTCTACAGGGATTAACAAATAGTTACGCAAAACGGAGCGTGCCCGCTCCAACCTGGTTTAAAGGGTTAAAGGCGCCTTTTAGAAAAATGTGTTGTTATTATTAGTAGTAGTAGTAGTAGTAGCAGTAGTAGTAGTAGTAGTAGTATAACAACATGAATTTATGTTTGTAACATTAAACCTTTTTTAATACATTTTTATGTATAGTGATGTGAGTTTGTGAGAGTAGGAGAGCAATCATGTTCTGAAACATGAAGCTTTTATTTTATCTTCACTGTTCCATATCATACTTACGTTGCCATGGTGATGAATGAGCTCTACACTGCCAGGTGTGAGTACAGTAGGGTGTCTGGATTAAAACAACAAACATATTACCTGAAGTATCATTCAGAATTGCAATAATAGAAATAAGTTAAAAAAAAGAGAGATTTTAATTGCAGACTGAATTAATCTGCTTCTACAAATCACATTAATGGCACCTTTAATTTTTGGTAATCATTGCAGACTGAGTGTCCTGTTGCCTCATTGATAAATCTTCCTTATCACATTCATTTAAATTATTATGAGTAAATGTTAGGCTGAAGAAATAAAATCCAATTTTACATTTTCAGTGAGATAATGTATTTTTTTCTTTCAGCACTAGTTTCATCTTGATCTCCTGATCCAACATTTGGGAAGATCTTACCTGTGCTCTTAGCTTCAGGAGGCTCTCTGACTCTGAGATGGCACAAAGACTAGAGAATTGTGACAGTCCAACATTTTTATACGCTCACAGGCATCATATTGAAAGTGAACAGAGAGGAGTGAGAGATTATTATTCTCGTAAACAGACAGAGGAAAGACCATAAAACCACGGACTTTATTCTTAATCAAACAAATGTTATCAGCAGGACAGCATTGCCTGTCAATAACTTCTTTTTATATGACTGCAGTTGTCATATTGAAAGTGAAAGTGAAGCACAAAGCACAGCGAGGACGGAGAGTTCAGTGCTGTCACACGCAGGTTACATTTCATTTCACTAAATCACTTAACACACTCAGAAATTCAAAATCTTAAAGTACAACAGACAAGATATATTCTTCAACATACAATAGAAAACTAGGTAATAGAATAAAAACCCTTTATCTAGAGAACACTCATTTTTCCTCTATCAGTCCATCTTTTGCATCTCAATAACTCCCTTATGTTAAATGTAACACATAGTCCATTGAATCATACTTTGTGATCATGCTCCCACTTCACTCCCACTAAATATTTAATCACATATCAGACCCACCAAAAGAATGTCCTTCAATACATCACCTCTTCAATACATTCTGGATCTTTAAGATTCAGAATTTTTGTAATTACAGTGAAAGAGAGCGGGCATTTTTCTGGAGATGAATGACTCTCCAAAATTGACTCCTAGCATCATTCTTGTGGGAAAAAAACAGCATTTGAGAATAAATTAGAAGAAAGTGTTACAATTTTTCTCAATTGCTTACAGTTTTTACCGAATGCCTAAACACTAACTGTGATTCCTGTAGCACAGTTTCTAAAACTATTCAGACTTATAGCAAAACCACTCACTGAGTGTGCAAAACTAAAAGCACAAAAACTGCTTTGCACTCAGTTTGTAATTTTGTAACACACACTTTGCAAAACTGTAGGCACAATTCACTGCACAACACTCAATTTCCAAATTTCCAACACACTACTAGCAAAAGTATACACATGTATGGCTATCATTAACACTAATTTGCCAACTGTCTGGCACACTTTCACATGTGAAAACTTTCTTAGATAATTAGTTCACTTTGCAATCAGCCTAAGCACTATAATACAGGTAAGCTGTGTGTGCGGAGTACAATGGTGGGAGCAGAAAGAGTGAGAAGTAGAGGAGGCCGAGGAAGAGGACGTGGAGGTGAAGAAGTAGGATGAAGAGGACGACAAGGACAAGGAGGAGCAAGAGGAAGACGAGGAGGGGGCAGAGGAAGCATGTTCACTGCAGACCACGTAACCCATATAGTCATTATGGCGATTGCAAATAATCCTATACTTGGAAATAACCACTTGTGTTTGTTTTGATGTGTTTGACTAAACACCAGTACTTGAAGTTTGGATCCCTCTATGCTTATGGATCTATGACAGAAGTATGAGCTCAAACTGACATAGCCTACCTTGTGCACAGGGAAGGCAAACGCCAGATGTGTTTTGTATTCATACCATCAGTGTGCAGTTGGCGCATTGTGTGCTTAGTAGATGATGGCTTGTGTGTACTGTTTGATACGGAAACACCATTTTTACAAAGGTGTGAAGAGTTAATCTAGCTGTGTTTGCTTTTGCAAGAGAACTACAATGTTTTGATGATTGGGTGACAGGTTTTCTTATTTGTGTGAAGAGTTTTGCAAAAATAGCCAATAGTTACAAAAAATGTGCTTAAGCAATCAGAAAAAACTGTAAGCACATTTCTTGAAACTATGCCTCGTATTCCAAAAACAGTAAACACAAATCCATAACATCTCACCCAATTTCCCAAACATTGTATTGTCAGGTCAAAATGAAGCTCTACGCTCAAAACCATTCACTGCTGTTGAAAAACCGAACTTGGCCCCCAGACATCACACAGATGACAATATAGTCTTTTATTAGACATTTGTGCAATAAAAGTAAAACAATATTTCCCAAACTGGCAAGTTATGTTGCTTGTGGTTCTTCCCATCAAAAACCTTTTCACATGATGAACACAAAAGGCGCAACCAACGTATATGCAGTGGTACATTTTTATTACAGTTTTTTCTGAATGCTTAAACCCTAACTGTCATTCTTATAGCACAATTTCTAAAACTATTAATACTTATTGCAAAACCACTCACTGAGTTTGCAAAACTAAACGCTCAAATACTGCTTTGCACTCTGTTTGCCATTTTGTAACACACACTTTGCAAAACTGTAGGTACAATCCACTGCACAGCACTCTTTTTGCGGAACTGTAAACACAACTCACTGCTTTACACTCAATTTCCAAATGATCAACACACTCCTAACCAAACTATACACATTTATGTCTATTATTTACAGTATTTTGCCAACTGTCTGGCACATGGGAAAACTGTTTTAGATAATTAGTTCACTTTGCAATCAGCCTAAGCACTATAAATAAGCTACAGGTAAGCTGTCTCTGTGGAGTACAATGGGGGGAGCAGGAAGAGTGAGAAGAGTGAGAATTAGAGGAGGCCGAGGAAGAGGACGTGGAGGTAAAGAAGTAGGACGAAGAGGACGACAAGGACAAGCAGGTGAAGTTAGACGATGAGGAGGGGGAAGAGAAAGGGTAAGAAGAGTAAGAAATAGAATTACTGATGACATCAGAGCTACAATAGTGGACCATGTAATCAACCATGGCATGACCCTGGGAAGCTGGCCAACGGGTTCAGCCAAACTTGAACTGCTACACTGTAGCAAGCATCATAAGGACATTTCGAAATGAGAATCGGTTAGTACAGTCACTTTGCACTAAGATTTGTAGCACTGCCGTATGCTAATGAGAAACACAACAATACAATAGATGTAAAAATACTGAAATTGTTACTTTACAGAATTGCTAGACGACCAGATGCTGGGGGCAGAGTAAGATGTTCACTGCAGACCAAGGATTCAATTTCAATTCAACTTTATTCAATTTTATTTATATAGCGCCAAATCACAACAAAAGTCCCCTCAAGGCGAGAAAAACCCAACAATCATAAGACCCCCTATGAGCAAGCACTTTGGCGACAGTGGGATGGAAAAACTCCCTTTTACAGTTTTTTCTGATTGCTTAAGCACATTTTTTGTAACTATTGGCTAATTTTGCAAAACTCTTCACACAAATAAGAAAACCTGTCACCCAATAATCAAAACATTGTAGTTCTCTTGCAAAAGCAAACACAGCTAGATTAACTCTTCACACCTTCGTAAAAATGGTGTTTCCGTATCAAACAGTACACACAAGCCATCATCTACTAAGCACACAATGCGCCAACTGCACACTGATGGTATGAATGCAAAACACATCTGGCCTTTGCTTTCTCTGTGCACAAGGTAGGCTATGTCAGTTTGAGCTCATACTTTTGGCATAGGTCCATAAACATAGACAGATGCAAACTTCAAGTACTGGTGTTTATTCAAACACATCAAAACAAACACAAGTGTTTATTTCCAAGTCAAAACGAAATAGTAATTTCACTGAGGAAAAAAAAGAAATCAGTCTACATCGCGTCGTCTCTCTGGATCTGGCCACAAAATTTTGTCTACATCACATGCAATGTGCAATCCTCCTTGTCCTTGTCGTCCTCTTCGTCCTACTTCTTCACCTCCACGTCCTCCTCGGCCTCCTCTACTTCTCACTCTTTCTGCTCCCTCCATTGTACTCCACACACACAGCTTACCTGTATTATAGTGCTTAGGCTGATTGCAAAGTGAACTAATTATCTAAAAAAGTTTTCACATGTGAAAGTGTGCCAGACAGTTGGCAAATTAGTGTTAATGATAGCCATACATGTGTATACTTTTGCTAGGAGTGTGTTGGAAATTTGGTAATTGAGTGTTGTGCAGTGAATTGTGCCTACAGTTTTGCAAAGTGTGTGTTACAAAATTGCAAACTGAGTGCAAAGCAGTTTTTGTGCTTTTAGTTTTGCAAACTCAGTGAGTGGTTTTGCTATAAGTCTGAATAGTTTTAGAGATTGTGCTACAGGAATCACAGTTAGGGTTTAAGCATTCAGAAAAAACTGTAAGTGATTTAGTGAAATGAGATGTAACCTGCGTGTGTCAGCACTGAACTCTCCGTCCTCGCTGTGCTTTGTGCTTCACTTTCACTTTCAATATGACAACTGCAGTCATATAAAAAGAAGTTATTGACAGGCAATGCTGTCCTGCTGATAACATTTGTTTGATTAAGAATAAAGTCCGTGGTTTTATGGTCTTTCCTCTGTCTGTTTACGAGAATAATAATCTCTCACTCCTCTCAGTTCACTTTGAGATTGTTTCAATTATTATTATGAGCTTTTACTTCTGTGGCTCTTTGGAGTTGAGACAAAGCTGTGTGAAAGGCATTAGCCATGTTGCTCGGTGATAGCATAACATTCTGTTTTAGCTAGCTGAAAGGTATTGTTTGCGGGCAAATACCACAGCCTTGAAAAAAAGCTTGCATGTGAATTTTCAGTCAAACTTTTGGTCAAATACACCTAAAACAATGTCAGTTCAGTATTACCTGTTGCCTGTGTCCTTGTCTTTTGGGTAAATACTTTACACAAGTAATGGCTCAAAGAGGATTCCTTTTTTTTTTTTTTTACTGTGCTGCAATTGTTTACTGGATTATTTGTGCCATTAATTAGTGTCAAATAATTTTTATTCAATCTCTGCACAGGATATGCTTGTGAAGATGGAATATGGGGGAGAGCAGAAGTGCGTTGAAGTGAAGGGATGAATGAAGGACATGCATATTGTATTGAAGAAATAAGTGATGAGAATGCTGTTATTTGCATTTACCATGTCAGACCTTTTGATAAACAAAATTCTAATGAAAGTGAGAACATGTACACTTTCAGAAAATGTTTTGAAATTGTGGTGCACAGTTCAGAATAAATGTTTTTCAAAAACCATTGCATCTTTTTAGTAAATGTTTCTTTCCAAAAGAAATTTCTAGAAGTTCAGAACAGTAAAATTCCCGCTTTTTAGAATGAATTAGAAGATAACTCTTACGTAGTTAAACTAAAATACTCTTTGAGAGTTAATATATAAACTCTTAACACCAAGTGTTAAATTATCAACTCCAGACAGATTTGGTGTTTAACACTAAATCAGAGTTAACGTACCAACTCTCCAAAAAGAGTTAAATTAACACTCTCTGGTGTGGACCCATATAGACACTTTAATAGTGTTGAAATCAAATCCGACAGTGTTAATTTGGACATGCTGGATTTGCTGTGCAGAGGTGTTATTTAAGGCATAATGAAAGCATTGATCATGTGCATGTACATGCACATACACGCATCTGAGTTATTATTTGTCTTTAAGGCGATGTCACAACAGTTCTTACATGTTGCTTACAGCTCACATGTGATTATGCAACCAGCAGCCTACTACTTGCTCTTGGTAAAATGGTGAGTTTCTACTTTACAAGCCAGGAAAAAATGCACCAGGTATCTGTTAATTTTAGGGACTAGAAAAACCTGTAATAGCCATTAAAATATGTAAAATCGTACAACAAGTTCCAACCTTTACTGGTAAACAACTCAAAAAAACAATCTTAGACTCTGAATGCAGATAGAAATGTTACTGAAAATATCTATTAAAAGTGTAAATGTGAAACAAGTAATGTTTTACTTTTGCTTTTAGGATCAGTAACATCTCCCCCAAATACAAAGACATCATCTCCAAAAGTGTTCAGATCCGTTCAGGACCTCCTGCTGTATACCAGCTGAGACCAAAGGAAACTAAGATCGGTTCTCTGACTATAAAGACTGTTGGTGAAAAAAACACAAACAAGGCAAATAAAAACATCTTACTTGTGGGTGAAACAGGAGCAGGAAAATCTACTCTGATCAACTCTATGGTCAACTACACCATGGGAGTGAAGGGTGACGATAAAGTCTGGTTTCAGATCGTAGAGGATGAGAAGAGAAGTCAGGCAGAAAGTCAGACATCAGATGTGATCGTGTACAAGATCTTTGGTTTTGAAGATGAAACTCTGCCCTACTCTCTGACCATCATCGATACTCCTGGATATGGAGACACCAGAGGGACTGCAAAAGATGACATCGTCATTACAAGGTTATTTGAATTGTTTCGATCAGAGGATGGAGTTCATGAAGTTCATGCAGTGGGTCTGGTGATGAAGGCAGCTTTGAATCGAGTGAGTGACCGACAGAAGTACGTCTTTGATTCATTGATGTCTCTGTTTGGAAAAGATGTGGAGAAAAACATTGTAGCTCTGATCACACACTCAGATGGAATGCCAGCTAAAAATGTTCTTGAGGCTCTTCAAGCAGCAAAAATTAAATGTGCTAAAAATGAGAAGAATCTGCCTGCTCACTTCCTGTTTAATAACTGCCTGAACACAGAAATAACTGAGGAAAATGAGTTTGGTTTGAACACAGCATGGAGGGTGACAGAGAGAGGAATGAATCAATTCAAAGTCTTCCTGGAAAAAACTCCTCCTCAGAAACTGAAGACAACGGTTGAAGTGTTGAATTCACAAATCAGACTGAAAGCCTGCATCCAAAACCTGCAGGAGAGAATCAAGTTCATTGAAGAAAAACAGAAAGAAATCACAGAGACAAAAGAAGCTCTGAACAATTACAGAAAGCAGATGGAGAATAATGAAAAGTTTACTGTAGAAGTTCCAGAGAATTACAAAGACAAAGAACCCATTGATGGTGGGTGGTGGGGCTTGGGTTTTTATGAAGGAGCTGTCTGCTGTACAGTCTGTGAGGAGAACTGTCACCATCCTGGATGCAAAGTGGCCTGGTCCGCTGGAAGCTGTGAGATCATGAAAAATGGGCACTGCACTGCATGTACCAGGAAGTGTCCTGTATCAGCTCATGTGAAAGACAAGTGGATCTATGTGACCAAGAAAAGGTACGTTAAGAAGACCAATGAAGACATGAAAAAACAATATGAAATAAATAAAACTGAAGGTCTGAACAAGCAAAGCCTTTTTGAAAATCTTGAAGTGGAATTGAACAAACTGACAGCAGAGAAGTCACAGTTACTGGATGAGTCCTACCAGCATCTTGTCAGACTGGAGCAGATCGCTCTGAAAACTGATTCAGCGTCCACTCTTGGCCACTTGGACTTCCTGATTGAGAAGATGAAGGAGGAAGGAGACACAGAGAAAGTCACTAAACTGGAGAAGATGAAGAAGAGAGAGGCTGAAGCAAACAAACCAGAGCCAAACCTTTTTGACAAACTAACAGGATATGGGAAAAAGAAAACTTGAGAGCTCTGAATGACTGCTTGAAATATTTCTGAGACCGAGTGGAAACATTTGGATCCTTTCATGTTGGCCTTGATTTGTTCAATTTCTCTATATTCTGTTCTGACTCCTCAAAGTGTGCTTTTCACTTTCTTTAATCTTTTGCAGTATTTTGTCCGTCTCTAAAGGCCAAAAGCTTAGGGTGTATGTGAACTTTGTGTAATTTGATAATAAACTATTAACTTTAACTAAGACACTATAATAGAATTTTGAATAACACAGTTTTACAAAATTTGACAACACTAATCTATATTTAGCTTTAATTTGTCCCATAACAGATTTTGAAAAATGTATTTCTACTAAAGATCTGTTTTATCACATTAAATAAAATAACTGAAATTAAATAGTTTGCTTTTCTCACAATTTGCAGCTGCAGTTTGTGGGTTTCTTTTTAAGAGAGGACAAACACGGACCACAAGCTAGAAAAAAAGTAAAACCTGGAACACTGGGAATGCCTTGAGATACATTAGAATTTAATGAGGAAACATGGAAACACAAAGAGGGATTGTCGAGAGATTTGCAGATGCACTGACAAGGGACAACGGGAAACTCACAAAATATATACACACAAGAGGGTGATCAGGAAAGTGGAAACACATGGGAAAACCGCTGGGATGATTTAGACATAACGAGATGGGGAAGCCAAAACTGAACACACTAAACACTGGATGAGGGACTGTCAAAATAAAACAGGACTGAGACCTAGACAGGGACAGCCTTACTATATAACAGTGGACAAACAAACATGGAAAAGCATGACGACCTGGGGATACAAAAGATTGAATTCAATTTTATTTATGCAACAACAAATCACAACAGCAGTCATCTCAAGGTGCTTTATATTGTAAGGTAGACCCTACAATAATACATACAGAGAAAAACCCAACAATTATATGACCACCTATGAGCAAGCACTTTGGCGACAGTGGGAAGGAAAAACTCCCTTTTAACAGGAAGAAACCTCCAGCAGAACCAGGCTCAGGGAGGGGCGGCCATCTGCTGTGATTGGTTGGGGTGAGAGAAGGAAGACAGGATAAAAGACATGCTGTGGAAGAGAGACAGAGATTACAGTTTTATTCAATCGCTAACAAGCGCCTACCCATACTACAGATACTTTTCCTAAACTCTTAACACAGACACACACCTACAAAACACAATTGGCCAAATGGATAATTTCCTTCCCAAAAATACATTTTGTTAAATATATACTAACCCGTCATTTCAAAATAGAACACATCTTTCTCTGCACACACTAACTGTACAAAAACACTATGAATCTGACTCAAAATGAAATTAGTCTGTCAAAGAATAACACTTGTTTCCACTTCACAAGGTACATGCAGTCAATCAAAGTACACCAGGTTCCAAAATACTGGCTATTATTGACATTACAAAAACTGCATAGACTTTTATGTTTCAGTTTTACAGGTATTTGCA
Organism: Maylandia zebra; assembly: GCF_041146795.1. Lineage (NCBI taxonomy): Eukaryota > Metazoa > Chordata > Actinopteri > Cichliformes > Cichlidae > Maylandia > Maylandia zebra. Next base: position 7,191,182 of record NC_135169.1, on the reverse strand, counting down.
TGCGAAACATGAAATCCACCATTTTGACACCAGAAATGTCTTGGTTGGTAACTGTATGTCCACATGTACAGTAATGTTCACATTCAAAAGCATTCCAGTAAAAAGCAAACAAGTGTTTGTTTCTTTACTGTTTACTACAGGAGGTACAGTAGAAACACGGTATGATAGGACAGAGAAAGTTTTACAGTATTGCTTACAGTGAACAAAATATCCATGAAACACACAAGAGCATTCTGAACAAAAAAACAACAGCAAAAAGCCAAGATCAAAAGGGGGGGAGGGGGAGGGGGGCTAAAAAAAGGCAAAAAATTTGCATCTAATCTCTGCGATCTTCAGGGTTAGGCCACATGTTTTCATCAACATCACATCTGATGTCAGCCAAGTCGATGCACCTGGGATAAAACCGCCTGGTATGTCGGATCCACCCTTGGCAATCGTCAACTGTGATGTCCCTGGAGCCGGCATCCATGGCTTCAAGGAGGGACATCTGGTCATGTGGCTGATGGTCATAAACCTTCCACCGCCATGCAGAAAAGAACTCCTCTATGGGGTTGAGGAAAGGTGAACAGGGTGGAAGGAAGAGACTTACCAGTCTTGGGTGGACTCCAAACCATGTTGTTATTGCTTGCGAGTGATGGAAAGCCACATTGTCCCAGGTAATTACAAAGGTCCTCATGTTTTCACCCTCCTGACCCTGCTCTGGAACCAGGCGCTGGTGGAGATCATTGAGAAAGGCAAGCAAGCGCTCTGTATTATAGTGTCCAACCTGACATCTGTGAAGGAGTAATCCTGCATTTGCAATTGCTGCACACATGGTAATGTTTGCCCCTCTCTGTCCTGGCACATCAACTGTGGCCCTTTTTCCAATTACATTCCGTCCACGTCGACGCCTTTTGGCCAGATTGAATCCTGCCTCATCGATGTATATGAATTCATGAGGGGCCTGGTTGGCCTCCAATTCCATAACTCTCTGAAACAAAGTTTATGTAAGTCATGTTAGTACTGTATACCATACTGTACTGTAACCTAGTATTGTGTAGGTTACCTACTTGCACAGTGCAAAGCTTATAGAACTGGACATTGGATTGAATATACACTATACCTGGACATATTGTCGTCGTAGCTCCTTGACCCTCTCACTGTTCCTCTCAAAGGGAACAGTGTAGAGCTGCTTCATCCGCACTCTGTGTTTGGACAATGTCCGCGTAATGGTTGTGAGGCTGATTCTATCGATATTGTCAAATATCTCATGGTCCGCCACAATTCTAGTTTGAATTTCACGCAGTTTTATTGCATTATTTGCAGTAACCATTTCCACAATGGCAAGCTCCTGATCATTACTGAGGAGCTTTCCTCTTCCCCCAGAGGGTGGTAGACGTTGCATTCTTTAGAAAGACAGACAATTCAACATATGCATTACTGTATGACCATATTGACATGTCAAGTGAGAATAGCAACAATCCATGTAAAATGCAATACTTACCTGTTGGTTTGTTGAAAGATGCGTATGATGGAGGCAACCGTTGACCGCCTCAAATTGGGCTGCACTCTTTCACCAGCCTCTCTTAGTGAAAGACCATGGTTGATTACATGGTCAATGATAGTGGCACGGATTTCATCACTGACTACTGTTCTTGCAGCCCTTGGAATGCCACCACCACGCATTCTTACACCTCTACCTTGCCCTCTCCTTGGGCCTGCTCTTCTCCCTGGGCCCCTTGCCCTTACTCTTCCTCGACCAGACATTACAGTGTTTGTCTTTTTTTGGTTTCCAACAACATCACTCCTCAAGGTCTTGCCTTATAAACCCCACTGAGTCTAAGCCAGAATGGCAGAAGCTGTGGTTGGCCCAATTTACCCAACATAAATAAGCTGTGTCTCAATTATTCAATTGTTTGTTTATTATCAGCTGAGATATATTTTTGGTATTGATATTGTTTTTGTACTGATATCATTGCAGGGGCAGAGGTTTTTATACTGTATCTAAGGTTTGGAATATTGTTTTTGCTATTGTGGGATGTTGTGTGTTAACATTCGTAGATACTACAAAAACAGTCCATAATTTTGTTGGGAGGTATAGCTTGTCTGTTAAGAAAATGTAAGCATTGTGGAAATGTGTTCACTGACTGCATATTGGGTGAACACGACATGAAATGTGTGAATGGTATGGCCACAACAGACCGATCCTGTGCTAATTGTGTTTAGAGTTTTGCAAATGTGACAACTGTTTGGACAAACGCTTGTTAGCGACTGTAAAAAACTGTAATAACAAGTATGATTCAGTGCAGAGAGGTCTGTTAACACATAGTGAGTGAGAAAGGTGACTGAAGAAGAAACACCCAGTGCATCATGGGAATCCCCCAGCAGTCTACACCTATTGCAGCATAACTAAGGGAGGATTCAGGGTCACCTGGTCCAGCCCTAACTATATGCTTTAGCAAAAAGGAAAGTTTGAAGCCTAATCTTAAAAGTAGAGATAGTGTCTGTCTCCTGAATCCAAACTGGAAGCTGGTTCCACAGAAGAGGGGCCTGAAAACTGAAGGCTCTGCCTCCCATTCTACTTTTAAATACTCTAGGAACAACAAGTAGGCCTGCAGTGTGAGGGCGAAGTGTTCTGATTGGGTGATATGGTACTAAAGGTCATTAAGATAAGATGGGGCTTTTGTTATTCAAGACGCTGTATGTGAGGAGCAGGATTTTGAATTCAATTCTGGATTTAACAGGGAGCCAATGAAGGGAAGCCAATATAAGGAGCCCATTCTTACTCCCGAGGTGTAACATCCCGACCATTTGTCACGTTCCGCTTTAGGAATGCATGAACCATTCCGGAGGAATGCGAAAAGGTGACCTTTATTCAATTCAGTTCTTTGCATTATTTTGGCGGCGAAGAAAAAGTCAAGGTCAAAGTGTTCTAACTCAAAAAATGATCTTTGATTTTACATTTTCTGGAAAATGGAGACTGAGCCCACAGAGACACCAGCTCAAGTCTGAATGCGGTAGCAGCCAGCATGGTATTTAAATATACTTCCTCTAGACGTCACGCACACTTTAAGTTTCGATCAAACACTCTACTTCGTTTCACTTTCCGCCTGCACCTCATATGCTCTGCAAAAGCATGCAGTTTCCTGTCAGTGCTTTTTGGCTCAGACTCTACTCAGAGCTGGCCCTTTTAGACTATATTAAAAACAAGTAACAATATGCACTAAATAAGCACTAACAATATATTCATTTTGTAACACCTTCCACGTTTGTATGCTACACTGAAAAAAAGGGACTGGCCATCTCTTGGATTTATGTAAGCATCTTGCATGTATTTAACACAATTGCCTCATGTTTTAAAGTTAAATGTAACTATATAGTGTAAAAACTACATGATATGCAGAAAGGGTGTATTAAATTGTTCATATCATGTTCAGGTGAAGTAAGTTAATAAGATAGCAACGTTAAATCTCGTGAAACCACGCGTGATTTCATCTCGCGGGCTTTGGATCGTGGTTTAAAAAAGGCATCCATCTCAGTCAAGTCGAGCAGCCAACTCTACGTTTTTGGTATGTCTTGATTTTTTGAATTAATTTTTACCATATTTCAGCTAAATGTAGTTAAACGTCTAGAGTGTCGCCATGTAACATGCTAAAAAAGAGCCGTTAGCTTATTTGCTGTTTTATCTGTTGTCAAAGAATTGGCGCTTTTTCATTTGAATTTGTCTTTGGCACACGTAATATCACATTAAACCTAATTACGAGGCACTCATAACATAATTTGGTTTTCTGTGTGAATAGATTTGACAACTGACTCTTCAGTTACATTGTGTATTTACTGCACCGTGGTGTTAGTGAGATTTTGGACATTGAACAGCTTTAGCTAATATCATCAGCGGCATTATGCTAGCTTACATCCCTACCCCTCCTGCCCTCACCTGCTGTCCTTTTCTTTTTGTTTTTGTTTTTTTTGCTGCACATTGAGAGACCACATCTATTCTGTATTTCACCAGGAGTCAGCTGATGGATTGTGGGTTCAAGGTGTTATGGTAAGAAAGTATATTCTATTTTCGTTTCTGTAACTTAATTATAATAGGTTTTTTATAATTATTAGGTGCATGCATACTCACCCTATTAATACAACTGAGAAATCCAAAATCTGCCATAGGTTTAACTTATACCTGTATGTATTGCCAGAAAGGTGATTACTGGACTCGTATTAATGCACACTTGAACTGAAATGAGGTTGTAACTTGTGGGTTGTTGGGTTGCAAATCAGAAACAAACATCTTTGGATTTTTTTAATCCCATAAGATCTGGAAACACAGTTTTTATTCAACAAAACATTACTGATTAACCAAGCACAGTGCCTGCTGTTATTTCAAAATAATTTTATGTCATTTCAGATGAAATGCAGCATTCCAGTGCATCCCAACCATGCATACAGTCAAGGTTTCTGACGGAGCTGAGTTTTTCTCTGACAGTCTGCTGAAAGTGTTTGCAAAGTGATCGGGGGAACAGGGCACAAAGCTAATGGATGTAGCTGCCATTATGACAGTAAGAACTTTAAAATTCTTTAACTACAAAGTGTATATGTATTGCATTAGGTCAGTAAAAGATTTTTATGCTACATCCATTGAAACCGTCAACTATTACCTGTGAGTACTGATTCCACTAAAAGGATGCCATAATTTTCGTCATGCATTTACTGGCCCACTGAGAAAAATTTATCTTTTTTAAAAAATAAATGTTCTGGAAACGATATATCCATAAAGTTGATGTCAAACAGGAACTTTTGATATTGCTTTGTAGATGCTGGTGTTGCATGTTGACTGGTTTAAAAAGTCAAGAGTTTTTGTCTGGGATCATTTTCTTCTGTGCTACTGAAAAGTTCACAAATCTCTGTTTTCTTTGTTATAATACTTTAGGATGACATTAATGCTCGGAGTCCCTCATCAAAGTGCTCCGCATCTGTGTGAAAGACAATTGCAACATCTTGGTGCAGGAGTTCATGGTGAGTGTTTTATGAGTAGATTGTGGCTTTGCAACATTTAAAAATGCATTTAGTTATCCACTTGATCCTCATTGGACTGGTTAGGACCAGTAGTCCTCTTTAATAATTTGAAGTTCACATGAGGCCTGGTAGTGAACTCGGCCGCCGGCCCTTGAGGCCCCACCCCCACCCCTGTATTAGGGGTCACATCAGTGTGAAAAAACTTTAAATTTGTCATTCTAGTGAACAAAGAAAAATCCCACCAGTATTTACATTAGCTTTTGTTTGAAAAAAAAAAAAAAAGACCAACTGACCAACAGCTAACCAAATTGTGGGGCTGAAAGTCTAAATTCTAACATCTTCTGAGTGACATAACCTGGATTTCTGATGGGCCGGTGTCTTTCTAACAAAAACTAATGTAAAGCATTTGAAATTATTATGTTTTTCACCCTCTCTTAGAAACTCTGTTAGACCATGAATGGCAGCATGGCAGGCCACTCTTTGGCTATAGCTATTTACTATGTTGCTTGCATTGGTTTAAATTACTCTAACATTAGAACTGGTAGATTCAAAAGAGATGAGTTTAAAAAGGAATCTTAAAGAAATGTTTTGTGTTTAACCAGGACTTGACTGAGGCCACTGCACAGATTGAGAAAACCACAATGAACATCTGTCTCCAGAGATGCGCCAGGCAATGACTTTTCTGATGTTGTTCTTCAAGATCTGGATAACGTGACCTTTGCAGTAGCCATGCTGTTTGGACCTTTTTTATTCCTTCAACATGAGTTACCCATCACAACTCTGCTACACTTTTGAGGTGATTCAAAGGGTGGTAATGGAGTTGGATGCAACTCAGCTCTCAAGAAAAGCTCACAACTAAGACAAAACTGCTCCTGCAACGAAGCTCACTGTTATGCATGCAAGGTGATCAGCTCTAGGTGAGAGGACATTTAAATCTCACACTTGTTCTGCTGCATTTTTGAAGCTCAATTCCAGGAACGGATCGCAGGGTTCATTTTTATATACTCTGCAACTGCCATGAGGACAAGCCGTTTTTTTTGTTGTTTGTTTTTCCTTTTGCTCTGTACAAGTTCTGTTTGTCTGTTTGGCAGCATTTTTAAATTTGTCTTTGTATTTTTTCTTTCTTTTACTAGTGAAGAGATGTAGCGTGAACAGTTATACAGTCTAAATATCCCATATGGGTCGTGTGAAATGGTATTTTCAGTTTCATTCAGTTGAAGTAAAGAACGTTGAATATTTCTAAGTGTGCTGTTTTGAACCAAGATGTCACAGTATGATCAGTGCTGTAATTTTTGACAGTCACTGTATCAATGTTATTTTTGCGTCCCTTGAATAAAGGTTTTGACCTGCAAGTGCTAATTTCTTTAGTTATTGGGGTAAAATGGGAGGTGTTAATAGGAAGGTGTTTGCCAATTCAGTAACCTAATTTAATGTTAATGGAAACTAACATTACCTCAAATTGTTTAGTTATAATTGTTGTTTAACTGAATCTTGATGTCAGAGGCCTTAAATAGAATGTTTTGATTTGTTCTTTCCCAACATTTTTCAAAAGAAACAGTCTAATTTCTTTACTGTGATTGATTCCAGAGAACACGGAAGAACTGACATTATTTAACTGTTGATTTATATAGATTCAGTGGAGGAGTAATGTCAGTTTAATTCTTTACCTACTGTCAATGCAGTGAAATTAGACATTTTGTTTTGAAAGGTTACTGGTGGATGCCAGCAACCATCTTGGAAGAGAACAATACAATCTGTTATAAGGCCTCCATTTGAAAATTGTGTATTTGATACTAGAATATAATAGCAAAATGTAATTTGAAGATAACATGTAGTATTTAAGTGACCAAGTAGTATTGGGTAAAAGTTATTGAATCGTGTTGGGATAACGTGAGAAAATTGTGAAGGATTAAAATATTCCAAGAGCTCAAATTACTTCATCAAAACATGTTTAAGTCACATTTTATCAACACAAATTGCACAGGTTTATTGAACATGAATAAATTGTGTTAATTTAACTCAATTGTTTAAGTTGCTGCCGAAGCAAAACATCTGTGTGCAACAAATGTCCACCATTGAATTAAGTAAATCCAACAACATATTTTTTTCAGTGTACAGACCGGGTTAAGGATAAAATCCAGTAGAATGATGCTCCCGCGGTAAGACATGTTCCAGCCATGTATTCCAGCCCTAACGCTAACCTAATGTTACCCACAACCTTAATGACTTCAGATAGTGTTTTCCAAAGTGATTTCAGTAAAATGAACATACATATATAGATTAATTCAGAACAGTTCTCATGTTTCGTCATTTTTCAGATTTCATTATATAGGGATGTGTTGGGGGCCCAGAACTGTAATTGTAGCAGGTTGAAAAAGCTACATGTTTATTTTTGTAAGAAAACCAATTACCCCCTTATTTTTTGTTTATTATTGTGACTTATTTTGACATTGTTATGTGTTGCCAGACCATGGTTATATTTCATTATGCCAGTAGATGGTGCTCTTGCACTGCTGTGGAACTACCAGAGAGACTAGCTATAGGCTCTGCGCATGCGCAGCTCAGAAATAAATGAGCTCCGGCCTGAGCAAGTCGCTAACTTCGGTGTCCTCTCAATCCACAGGTACTGACAATCAAACTTTTATGTTACCGAACTGGTTCTAAATGTCATGTAAGTTGAGTAATAACTGTTCGGCTATATTTTGAGATGAGAGTGATGATGTTGTTTTGTGGTATTTTGTAGTGATGGGCAGATGAAGCCCCATGAAGCACTGAAGCTTTTCATCCAATTGGTTCACCCCAACGCGAAGCTTCATGAAGCTTCATTTGCTCTAGTAGGACACCTACTGGACGTAAAAATAATAGCTGGCATGAATTTGAAGAGTGTGGCCTTTTGCACACAGCCTGTAAATGTCAACAACAAAAGGAGTGTGTAAAACATGTATATTGTAGTGATGGCAGTATACTGTGTATATTTATACTGGCAGTATGGGAAATGATTATTTGGAAATGCTTGAAATGGAAACGATCATTTACTGTGAGGTGAGGTGTGGTTGGGGTGTGGACAGTGGTTGTGCTTTTGTAACGTTGAGGTATGGACAGCTACACACTGAGGCTTTGAGCCTCAGTCCTGCCTGTTCACATTTTATTCTGTAAAAACTAAATTTTCACTGCTTTTACGACCTTTTTAGTGGGGAGAACATAGCTAGGATTTAATGATTTAACAAATCTTTTGAATCCTTTGTCCTCCACAATGCTAAATGGCTGTGAGTCCTCAATCACCATGCTGACCAGGTCTTCATCTATTTGAGATTGTTCTCCTGAGGAAAGACAATAAAGACAAAGCACAAGTATAAATATCACGCGTAACTTATTACAGTTGTATAATATTGTTATATCATTTAGTAACATTACTGCATGCTATATTATCATTGCATTTGATGGCTCACCTGGTCTTGCTCCACAATCGGTGTTCCCCTTATTCTCATGCAAAGCTCTGTAGTGCCTAAGCATGGATGAGGTGTTGTTGTTATATCCCAGCTCCCTGGCACATAGCAAACACTTCACCTTGTACAAAAGTACAGACAGCTTAACATAAATTGTATTGCACCATCAGTATTATGAAAATACATCTTCTGTAGAAATTTACATACCTTGTTGGGAGGAATAAGATCAAAATGTTCCCACACAGGGGAGGACATCCTCCTCTTCTTAGCTGGCTCCATTCTCTCCTGACTTTCCTCACTCTCATAAACCTCCAAACTGTCTCCAAACTCTCACTAACCGCAACTCTCCATCAAACACCCACATTTTTGATTGAAGTCTGAGGGGTTTATATCGCTGTCATATCTCGCGGCAAAGTTCGAACCACTTCATGAACCAGTCACGTGGTACAGCCGGGCAGCGAGGCTTCGGACGTCATCATTTTCAGCTCCTCCCATAAATGAAGCAAGCCTCGATACGCGCTTCGCGGAAACGCCCCCTCCATTACTCGACACATGCTCCGAAGCCTCGATACAGAACGTCCCATCACTAGTATTTTGTTGTAATGAGTATTAGTGTATCATCGGCATAATGCTATAATGCTACGTAGCACTATAAGTATATGCTATGACAGTGGCAACCTGCGACTTCAGAAAATGTGTTGTAGTGTTTGTTTTAGTGTTAGCCAAGCAGTACTGAGTACATGTATTAAGGGGAAAGCTTTTTGTTGGTGAAACAATGTTTGCAGTCGTCTGCCGCCATGTTGTGTTGTGTTCAAGGGACGCCATGTTCAAAAGTAATAGCGTATATGGCGCGAATGTGGGGAAAGGTTGTGTGAATGTGAGATGAGTTATTTTGGTATGTTGTTATGCTTTAACCGTGAGTGTTTTGTTTAAGTTGTGAGTATGTAAAGACATTTTGAATTAGTTTGTATTTATTTTGCTTTTGAGAGAATGCTTTTTGTAACTTTATTTATGTTTATGAACTCTGTTATTTTATGGGAAGAATGCATGGTCTAGTGTGATTTGTATTGTGTATATGTAGAAATAAATTGATCTCCGGCCTGAGCAAGACGCTAACTTCGGTGTCCTCTCTATTAATCCACAGTTGATCATATTTGGCTATGCAGTGCTCTCTAGCCTGTGTGCCACTTGCTGCCGGTCCAGATTCCCCCAGGTCTGGTGCCGGTAACATAATATACCAATGACTTGTCACCTAGCATAAAATATTACACTTTGGGAGTGAGAAGGTGTTGATATAGGAGAAATATGCTCTCTCTTTGTAGTCCCTGTCAGAACTCTTGCTGCAGCATTTTGGATAAACTGAAGGCTTTTCAGGGAATTTTTAGGACATGTTGATAATATTGAGTTACAGGATTTCCTTTCATGTGTTTCTGTTTAGGCTCAAATCACTTTGATGTTTGAAGGCTCGCACTGATGGAATAATAACTCCCCTCAAATGTGTTAAAGCTAAAGTAACCAGCCTGTTTGAACATGTAAGGAGTAGAAAGTACAGATACCTGAAAATCCTACTTAAGTACAGTAACAGAGTATTTGTACTTAGTTACTTCCCACCTCTGGCCCTACCGTTTTATCCCATATGACTAAAGCCAGGTAGGGGCTGGCTGGATTCAGCAGAGCAAACATCTTTTTTTTTTTTTTTTTTTTTTTTTGTCCCGTTTGGATCTTTAGCCATCAGAATTGTTGTCTTAAGGCCAAGAAAGATGCCAAGCGGATTTATTTTACCAAGTGGATCATCATGGCCTTGCCATATTGGTCCATTTGATTGACCTTTATTATAATTATGAATTTATTTTATTTTCAGTTGCTACAAACGGGACAGACATGACTGTGGGATAGGACAGGGAGAAAGAATGAAAGAAAGAGAGGGAGAGAAAGAAAACCAAAGGGGAGAAGAGATGGTGAGAAGGGGGGGGGGAAGAAAAAAACAAACAAACAAAAAAAACAAAACTCCTGGGTCACCTGTATGGAGAAAAAAAAACAGAAGAGAAAGCAAACAACAAAGAGCAACATAATAAAAAAAAACAGCACCATCACAATAAACTAGCTAGCAGTAGATATCAGTAGATACTAAATAATAAACGATATTGTGCAACACGCAAGATAGACAGCGCACAATGTGCTTTGAGGCAGCAGCCAAGAAAGCTTTAGTCCGCGCCTGTGAATACCCGTGTGTACACCTGTGTGCATACCTGTGTGGATCAGCATGCTTGCATTCCAAAGGTTTCTCCATGTAACGATCTGCTAGGGAGTGTGGGGAGCCACAGCCCTGTCCTCCAGGGTATGAAGCAGGTATGGAGGAGATCAAAACTCCAGACATCCAGAGGCCCCCAGAACACAAGAGACCAAGGAAGACCCACAGAGGGGCAGCCGCGCCACTGTCCCAGTAAGAGCTGAGGAGAGTCCCAGATGAGGGCTCACTCAGCAGCCGCGGAGCAGAAGCCAGGGGGAGTTGCAGTGACGCGCCCGTGAGCTCGGCACCGCACCTCCGAAGTGGCCCGAGCGAGCCCCAGGCTCCAGGCCCCGATAAGCGGCCGCCAAGGAGTGAGCTGGTGTGTACCTGGACGCCCACCCCCAGACACAAAGAAACCACCAATGCACCGACACCTGAGGGAGTCCGCCACCGGCAGGGGAAGTGGTGGTGGGTGGAGATAGGCCTCCAAACCTTGGAGGGCCTGAGATGTCCCCAGAGAGGTGGCGTCTGACACCCAACCTGACATATAGACACAGACATACAGGCACACACAGATACAAACATCCATTCCCACCCTCATGCTCTCATGTGCACTTACTCCACACTCAACCAACGTGGAGACAGACATAAAGAGACGCTGTATACACGATCACACTCCCCAAGCGTACTCTACAAACCGGGTCTAGGTACCCTTGCCCCTGGAGGGGGGAACTGCACCCAGACCCAGGTGGTGTTACCCTTTTCCCTGCGGTGGGAGAGGCAGACCGCCCCGACTCCGCAGCAGCAGGGAGGCCCCACACTCCAGACCCCAGTCGGACGGCCAACTCCTCCTAGCCCCCCCACTCCAGCAGGCCGCAGAGAACGGGGGTGAGAGAAGACTCCAAACCTCCCTCCACCCGCTCATTGTAGTGTTGATGCATGTGTGTTCTAAGGTGCATTTAAAACCCAGGAGGGCATGGAGCTACCTGCCAGAGAGCAGCAGGTAAGCGCATGGTCCCTCCTGCTAGCCCTCAATGTCTAAGTGTATTTAAAATTGAGAGGTGGGCAACGATGCCAGGGGTGAGGTGTACACCCTGATGGTAATTTGGAGTCCGTGTAGCGTGCCCACCCCCAAGATCCTATATGTATGTGTAATGAGAGTGTGAGTAATGTGAATGTCTAAGTTGTGGGATAAAATTGAGGCAGAGGCAGCCAGAAGGGGACAGAGGGGGGAGGGGGGGGGGGGGTTAGCCTCCTCTGCACCCTGGTGACATAGCAAACATAGCAAGCAGAGCAAACATCTAATGTAGTCGTGGGCTCACAAGTTTCTCTCTGAGTGCTGTCATGTTGTAGTTGCCATGGTGACCAAAGCGCTCGGCACAGACATGGTAGAGAAGGCCGTCACTAAACGATGGAGGCGGGGAAGCGAGACTCAGAGGGGTGAGGTATCCTGGTGTTACTGAGGAGAACTCTGCTCTCTCTTTCTAGTCCCTGTTATTTACTCACACTGTCCCATTTACAGCAGCTGAATCCTCTGTGATGCTGTTCACACTAATATGGTTGGATCACGCTCAGACTGACTCTGACTGTCAGCTCACTCTTGAACACACTGAGTTTCTGGGAGTCTGGCAGGTATAAGACCCTCTTCAGGAACTGACTCAAAGAAGAAAAAGTGGATGTTTTCATTTGATCGTCATTTTCACTGGACGTGGGTGAAACTCCTGGATATCAAAGACATTCTGAGGATCACTGAAGTTAAACGGCTGAAAGTTTAAAGAGAATTGTAAAATGATAAGATGATGATTGACTAATAAGATTCTCTGACAGGTCCTTAAAGTGGCCCCTTGGTGGAGCTCAGCAGGACGACAGGTGGCTGTGAGCTCATTTTAAAATCATCATAGAATAAACAGAAACATTAGCAGATGACGTTTGAAGGCTTTACATGTGCTGGATATGAATGTTTGGAGCCCAGATCATCATTGGTCTGGTTTCAGTGTGGATGCTTTTCTCCATGTTGGCCTGAGGGTGGTGCTGTTTAGCCTGTACTGAGTATTTGTCACTATGCTGTGGGTGGAGTCAGTGATTGGCTGAAGGTGCCTTCTTTAAAGCGGGAACACTGGCTCAGCTTTCCTACCTCCTTCCTCCCAGCTGGACCACGCTGCATCACCAAGTGATTGTCTGTGTGTGGAAGAGTGATGCCATTGTACACACTGTAAATATCTTCTTCAGCTGTGTGGGTGGAGAAGCTTTTCTGTCAGGGAGGCGGTGTCCTTCTCACCTTCAGACATGAGATTAGAAAGAGAGAGAGTTCAGATCACAGTGCAGATATGAATGAATGAATCCGTGCTCGTCCTCACGGCTCCTGCATGCTTTTAAAAAAGTGTGTGTTCAGCTCTGATCTCCAATCTGTTCTTTTCTCTCTTTGTTTCCTGGGTTCATGATCATCATCACACCGTCTGAGGCTCCTAAATATCCACGTTTGCTTGTTTCACTTTCACACTCTGGGAGTCAAAGATGTTTCAGCTCCAAACTCACTGAGAGCTCCTCGTGCCCACCACGTGACCACAAACATCTTTGTGCTCACGTGCTGCTCGTGTCTGAGACGCTTTAGTTTGAAGGAGACAAACTGCAGACGCAGCATTTCCTGTTCCTGAGTGTAAACCTGAGCATTTGAAATGAGCTCCACAGGGAAGCTGTAGGTGACAGAGATGCTCACAGACTCACTGACGTTACAGTCTGTCAGCATCACGCAGTATCACAGACACACGGGAAGATTTAGTGCAAGTGCTGAGAGACACACAGCAGACATGTTGACTGGAAACATGTCAGACTGAAATAAAGCAGAAGCACATGTTAGCACATGCTAATATGATGTGGATGTGTTTAGTGTGGGAGCAGGACTCACCTGAGACACACCTGTGTGGATGCTGCTGCTTCCTGCTCTGCTCTTTCTGCTGATTCAGCGTCTTCATCACGTCTGAGGCTCTGTCACAGTTTGTTTGTTAACATCATCATGGACACAACACAAGCACATCTATGTGACATTTCCTATGGTTGTGATTGATGTGGATGTAGAACATGTCACTATCTCATTGTTTAATAAAGTAAATGTTCCATTAGAAACACAGACAGTAGAATTATAAACAGAGTTTGAAACACGAGACATTTGATGGAAGTTTGACCTCATTTGACCTTGAAAAAGAGCTCAGAGCTCCAAAATGGCTCTAAAGAGCATTATTATCACTTTGACCTTCAGATCCATCTGTTGACCTTGAAGTGAGGTCAGAGGTCAGATGTGAGCTGATATCTTCATGTGCTCCTTTCTACATGTTGATGATCCACAGCACACTTGTTCCAATCCTGCTGTCTAAGTTTGAGGCTTTTCTCAGTTTCCATCAATAAATCATGAAGTCGACCTTGAAGACTTGGGTGGATGTGAGCCAGATGTGAACAGATGGTTAACATGAGCCCGCTCTACACCCCTACAAAGTTTGATCAGAGTTCATTCACAACTATTCGAGCTGTCGTGTTCACACACAGAACGACACGCACACACACGCTACCACAAACATAACCTGTGTTTTCAAGGTGAGCTAAAGCTCCAGGTGTCACATCAAACACTCACAGGGAAAACACCAATCACAGCACACACACATATACTGAACATGACAGAGAGAGTTATTAGAGACCAGCTTTTATCAGATTTATTCTTCCTCAAAGTTCCAACAGAGCCGAACAACCCAGAGGGAAATGTCCGGGTCCTCCCAGCAGCCAGTGAGCTTCTGTAGAGAGGACACGTGAATAAAGCCGCAGTGATCCACAAACACAAACAGCTCTTTGCTGCCTTTGACTCCTTACTTGATGCAACAGCTGATGCTGTCAAACAAAAACAAACTTCATGTTGACCATCAAACTGATCTTTATTGTCTTTCTTGCAGAAAGTTTCATTATTTCATGGGCAGCTGAAAGAAGTAAGAAGTGCAGAATATGACAGGAAATAAGTGGAAGAACAAAATCTTCATTTCCTCCAAGTCTTCTGGGCCTGGATGTGATGGAAACACTCACTGAGTCCACTGCTGTGCTCATCACTGAAGCTCATAATGCAGCAGGTAGTATTGCACATTTGCAGGACTGAAACATGTTGGAAACCTTGGAGGATTTCCTGCTTCTTCTCCAGGTCATTGAAGCAAACTGCTGGGCCTGAGCGGGCAGTTTCCCATCGAGTGTCCAAAAACTCTTTAACATGGTGGAGATTTCATAGCCACGCTGTAACCACGCTGTAAGAACACGAGGATGATCCACCGTCACCGTTCTCATAGGGGGGTGGTCTGATTGGTGGAGTTTCTCTGTTGTTGTCGAGTCTTTACTTTACAGTAGAAACTCCTGCAGGTGACTGTTGTTGTCATTTGCTGCTGTAGAAATAAAACTGAAGGAGTTTTGCAGGTAGAAGATATTTGATTTACAGCTTCTCACACACGAGACCAGGCCTGCAGCTATCCATTATTTTAGTGTGTAAACAGGCTCCGCCTCCACGTTAAACTGTGACATCATCATCACTGCTGCTGTTATCAGTGTTTGTGTTTAACACTGGAGGCTGTGTGGGCTTAATGTGCTCAGACTTTGATTCACACGCTGCTCATGAACACGTTTCTATTGGAGGTCTGTGAAACATGGAAGCAAAGAATTTTATAATCGAATTATTGGAATCACTCGATGAATCGTTGCAGCTCTACACGAGACACTTTCTTTAAAAACCATCAGACTGCTTTCATACATGTTAACGCTTAAATACAGAAAACTTCAGCCTGATTTTCCCGACGTATGAAACTATGTTCAAATCCAGATGAACTTTTTTACAAAGAGCCTGTTTCTGTTAATATCACATCAAAAGTCTGTGATGGTGTTCAGTCTCGTGTTCCCAGCATTAACCTGTGAAATGTTCATATTTATGTACCAGTCAAAGGTAAAACATGTTTTCTAATAAACTGTGTTTGTAAGATCTGCTGGTTGTAAGAAGAAGTGTGTAAATGTCCCCAGTGGCTGCTGTGGTTTACATGGTGAGATAACATGTGAGAAATAATTCAGATACTGAGGCTACAAACTGTTAGTTTGTGCTGCTGTGGAGACGGATAAAGAACGTGATGATGATAAAACTAAGAGCTGAACTCCCCCAGCTAACATTATCTGGGCTGAACCATTAAAATAGGTGGGGCACTTCCTTTAGGGAGTATAATAGACATTACAAACCTCCATGTGTCCACACATCAACTGTCACTGCAGCCTCAGAGTCTGCAGAGTTATTTGTCTGCACTGAAAAATGAAACTCCTGGGTGAACAAAGGCCAAAATAACAAACAAAACAAGCTAAGTCAGGAGAGGAGGTGTTGTCTAAAACCCTATGTGAAACAAAAACCAAAGACAAACGCTACACTCCCTCACTGAAATAAACAGGAGAAAACAGTACAAGGAAAAAATAATAAGGCAGCTCACTAGTGATGGGCAGATGAAGCTTCATGAAGCACTGAAGCTTTTCATCCAATTGGTTCACTCCAGTGCAAAGCTTCATGAAGCTTCATTTGCTCTAGCAGGACACCTACTGGACGTAAAAATAGTAGTTGGCATGAATTTGAAGAGTGTGGCCTTTTGCACACAGCCTGTAAATGTCAACAACAAAAGGAGTGTGTAAAACATGTATATTGTATTGATGGCAGTACACTGTGTATATTTATAGTGGCAGTATGGAAAATGATCATTTGGAAATGCTTGAAATGGAAATGATCATTTACTGTGAGGTGAGGTGTGGTTGGGGTGTGGACAGTGGTTGTGCTTTTGTAACGTTGAGGTATGGACAGCTACACACTGAGGCTTTGAGCCTCAGTCCTGCCTGTTCACATTTTATTCTGTAAAAACTAAATTTTCACTGCTTCTATAACCTTTAGTGGGGAGAACATAGCTAGGATTTAATGATTTAACACATCTTTTAAATCCTTTGTCCTCCACAATGCTAAATGGCTGTGAGTCCTCAATCACCATGGTAACCAGGTCTTCATCTATTTGAGATTGTTCTCCTGAGGAAAGACAATAAAGACAAAGCACAAATATAAATATCACACACGTAACTTATTACAGCTGTATAATATTGTTATATCATTTAGTAACATTACTGCATGCTATATTATCATTGCATTTGATGGCTCACCTGGTCTTGCTCCACAATCGGTGTTCCCCTTATTCTCATGCAAAGCTCTGTAGTGACTAAGCATGGATGAGGTGTTGTTGTTATATCCCAGCTCCCTGGCACATAGCAAACACTTCACCTTGTACAAAAGTACAGACAGCTTAACATAGGTTTTATTGCACCATCAGTATCATGAAAATACATCTTCTGTAGAAATTTACATACCTTGTTGGGAGGAATAAGATCAAAATGTTCCCACACAGGGGAGGACATCCTCCTCTTCTTAGCTGGCTCCATTCTCTCCTGACTTTCTCTCCTCACTCTCATAAACCTCCAAACTGTCTCCAAACTGTCTCCAAACTCTCACTAACCGCAACTCTCCATCAAACACCCACATTTTTGATTGAAGTCTGAGGGGTTTATATCGCTGTCATATCTCGCGGCAAAGTTCGAACCACTTCACGAACCAGTCACGTGGTACAGCCGGGCAGCGAGGCTTCGGACGTCATCATTTTCAGCTCCTCCCATAAATGAAGCAAGCCTCGATACGCGCATCGTGGAAACGCCCCCTCCATTACTCGACACAAGCTTCGAAGCCTCGATACAGAACATCACATCACTACAGCTCACCCCTTCTGTTCCAGTGCTATTTACAATGAAAACTAATGTACACACTACATACAAAGCTCGGTGAGTCACGAGAATCTCAAACACGAAGGTTACAGGTTTTGAAAGCCAGGGTCAGGTCTACTGCTGCTGTCAGTGGCTGCCCCGGCACAACTGCTGGTGAGGGATTTTGAAAAGAGCCACATGATCAGGAACCAATGAGCCGCCGCCAGCTCTCCAATCGGGAAGGACCTGTGGAGTCTTAAAGACAGCTTCCTGACAGCTTCATCCATCAGGCTGTCAGGAAGCTTAACTCCCTCCCGATTCTGCCCCCCTCTCCCCTCTTCTCCACCACGGTCTCACTGAACTCTGTCACACACACACACACACTCACTCTCTGACGCACTCACTGGCCTGCTCCAGTCACTTTGTGGAGCATTGGACTGCCATTACCTCATAAGACTCTGTTGTTACACTCTCTCTTACCGTATACTACTTAATCTCCATTTGCACTATTTGCCTATTTTGCACCACTATGCCTCCTTACTTGAATATTGTATATTGTATGTTGTATATTGCATAGCTTTTTTTGTTATACGTAAAATTGTATTGTATTTATTTAAATTTTTACTTTTTAATTATTTTATTTGCATTTTTCTAATCACTAGGGTTTGAGAGTAACGCAATTTCTATTCTCTGTATGTCCTGTACATGTGGCAGAATTGACAAATAAAGTTGACTTGACTTGACTTGACACAGCACAACAAAAGTACACAGCTGGCCCAGGGCCATAACAACAGTTCAGTATATAGAGACACGAGACGATGAGGCTCCAGTTCCATTCAGTGCAAAAGAACAACAATAAAAATGGGAAGAATAAGAATAATAAGAATAAATATACACTTGAGACTGAGGTGAGGAGACTCTGGAACAATGATGGCTTGTAGATGTTTTGCTGATGTGAGTGAAGTTGGCCCCCCCACCTTCTTCAAATCCAACAAAAGTGGTATCAAACGTTTGTGCTACGTTTGTGCTGGTTTGTGCTGCAAAAATTTTCGTTTGTGCTACTATCATTTTAAAGATATTAATAAAAATTTCTAGAGGTCATCAGAGGTCAACCAGCCCCCCCACATTAATTAAATCAAACTAAATGGGTGTCAATCAACTGTGCTACGTTTGTGCTGGTTTGTGCTGCTAAAACTGTCGTTTGTGCTGCTTCTGTTTTAAAGATATTAATGAAAATGTAAAGGTCAAAAGGTCAATCAGCCCCCCCACATTACCCAAATCCAACAAAATTGATGTCAAACGTTTGTGCTACGTTTGTGCTGCAAAAATTTTCATTTGTGCTGCTATCATTTTAAAGATATTAATAGAAATTTCTAGAGGTCATCAAAGGTCAACCAGCCCCCCCATATTAATGGAAATGTTTGTTTGTGCTGCTAACATTTTAAAATTTTTAATAAAATAACGTCTTGATGCGTGCTTAATCATCCAGGTAAGTAAACCCCAAAAGGTTGATTCTGTTCATCTGGACATTTTCAGTTGGAGAAACGTTTCGTCACTCATCCAAGTGACTTCTTCAGTCTCAGCTGACTGCAGGTTTCCCCAACCTTACAAACACACGTGAGTGAAGTTGGCCCCCCTACCTTCTTCAAATCGAACAAAATTGATGTCAAACATTTGTCCTGCAAATTATTTTGTTTTTGCAGGTTATGTTTCCCTAATTTTATAAACAGTACATGTACAGTGAGAGAGAGATGTTACATCTGTCTTCACTTGCATCCCAGTCATAGAAGCGTTGGAGGTCGTTCATAAGAGATTACAGGATCATCCCAACCTCAGCAACAGGACCACTCTCAGCACTGATCAGTTGTGTTTGCTTTTGGAACTGTGTCTTAATTCCACCTATTTTGCATAAGGGTCAGTACAGGCAGAAATCTAGGTGTGCCATGGGTTCCCACAGGCCCCTGCTCAAAGTCACCAAACCAGTTCGTAAGCAGGTACAGGTGTGGCCAGAAGGGTCCTCAGAGGCACTGCTTTTCCACCACAGGCCGCCACACACGACAACACCACAGACTTTCAGGAATATACAGAAACTGTCACTGCCTACATCCCAAAATGCATCGATGATGTCACAGAGACCAGGACTATCACTGTCCGGGCCAATCAGAAACCATGGCTCACAGGTCAGGTTTAAATGCTCCTAAGGTTGAAAAATGCAGCCTTCAGAGCCGGGAATTAGGTGAGTCTAAGAACAGCAAGGGCAAACCTGTCACGTGACATCAGCTACAGCAAAGCTTCAGCGACAGCAGAGATACTTGGAGGCAGTGGCAAGGAATACAAACCATTACAGACTACAAGCCCACTCTACAGACCGTGGTGACACAATCCCCAGACAGTGTGTGGAGATCCCTTGCCAAAATCAGTACACGCAAAGCTCCAGGTCCTGATAACATCCTTGGACAAGCACTGACGGACTATGCTGTGGAACTCACAAATGTCTTCACAGACATCTTTAACACATCACTAGGGTCAGGCCGTCGTTCCCACATGCCTCAAAGCCTCCACCATCATTACTGAACCCAAGAAGTCATCTATCTCCTGCTTTAAGGACTACCGTCCTGTCAAACTCACCTCCATCATTATTAAGTTAAGTGCTTTGAACGGTTAGTCATGCATCAAATCAAATTATCGCTTTCCCCCAACCTGGATCCATTTCAGTTCGCATATCGGTCAAAACGCTCAACTGATGATGGAATTTCAACTGCCCCTCACTCAGCCCTCACACATCTGAACACCAGAGACTCATATGTCAGAGTGCTGTTCATAGACTTCAGTTCAGCATTCAACACCATCATTCCCCAGCAACTCATTCACAAACTGGATCTGCTGGGGATCAGCACCTTGCTGTATAACGGGCTGCTAGATTTCTTGACAGGAAGACAGCAGACAGTACGGGTCGACAGCAACACCTCCAGCCCAAGAACACGGAATACGGGGGCTCCCCAAGGATGTGTGTTGAGCTCCCTTCTCTTCACTCTGCTGACCCACGACGAGATCTACTACAGGGGTGAAGTTAACCATCTGCCAGAGTGGTACAGCAGCAACAACCTGTCCCTGAATGTGGAGAAGACCAACAGCGACTCTACTTCCTCTGCAAACTGAGAAGCACAAGAGATTCAACCCCCATTATGAGCACCTTCTACAGAGGCACAGTTGAGAGTATCCTCACCAGCTGCATCACTGTGTGGTATGACTCCTGCATTGGGTTCTGCAGGAAAAAATGACAACGGGTAGTGAGAACAGCCGAGAGCATTGTGGGGACCTCTCTTGCCTCCCTCCCCAGGAGATCTACTGCACCTGCCTCATCTGGAAGGTCCTCTCCATTACAGGTGACTCCACTGGGGCTGGTTGACCTCTAGAAACTTTTGTTAATATCTTTAAAATGATAGCAGCACAAACGAAAATTTTTGCAGCACAAACCAGCACAAACGTAGCACAAACGTTTGACATCAATTTTGTTTGATTTGGGTAATGTGGGGGGGCTGGTTGACCTCTGATGACCTCTAGAAATTTTTATTAATATCTTTAAAATGATAGTAGCACAAACGAAAATTTTTGCAGCACAAACCAGCACAAACGTAGCACAAACGTTTGATACCACTTTTGTTGGATTTGAAGAAGGTGGGGGGGCCAACTTCACTCACATGTTTTGCTGCTGTGGCTCAGGGACTTGGGAAGTTCCCACTCTCCAGCTTCATCTGACCCACTATCTCCTGATTGCCACCACACCTCCCCAGGTTCTTCCTCACTGCATCCAACCAGCCTTCTAGCCTTTTTGCTCTTATCATGTGTGATGGAGATGATGCTGCCCAGCCTGATGGAGGCACCACTTTACAGTTCAGCAGAGTCCAGTGGATGGTGCTGCCTCCACCGACTCAACCTCCAGCTCAGCCGCCCTCTGCTGGTCCCTTATACTGCAGTGTTCCTGGAATACTGTTTTGCTCTCACTGACCTCCTCCTGAGCCTCCTAAGGGTCTCCACCTCCACTGCTGACGGTGTGCTACACCTCTGGAGAGGCCTCACCTCCACTGCTGAGACTGAACTCAGCTTTCTAAAAAATGTGTTTAATTACAGTTAATTCATGATTTAATAAAGAGGAGCAGTTACAGAATGATCACAGCATCTCCCGTGTTTCCTACCTCGCTGCACAGCTCACATCTTTGTGTCTTCTTTGTTTCCATCAACACAGACATTAACCCACAAAGTCTGACACTGTAGCTTCATGACCAGCAGGAAGATGATGACCATGCTGTGTTGTCTGTTTGTTGTACTGGAGGTTAGAGATGCAGAAGATAAAGAAGGTGCTGAGTTTGTCAATGGATGATACAGTGGTGGCAAAGTCTTTGCCTGATTTCCTGAGTTTTGCACATTTGCCACTCTTACATGTTTCACATCACAAAACAAATTTTTATAAAAGATGATTTCATTGATTAAGAGAGAAAAGTCATCCAAGCCTGGTGCTGTGTAAAAAAGTAACTGTCCATCTTGTTAAATCATGAATTAACTGTGATTAACACATTCTTTAGAAAGCTGAGTTGACCTGCTGAATCAACAATTCACTTCAACAGAAGCCGACTGACAAACTGAAGCAGACTAACAGATCTCAGAAAGCAACACATCATGCTGCTGTCACAGTCCTGGGTCTGTGGGCCAGTCTGTGTAATTCTGGTTTAACTTATATTCTTTGATTTGTTGTTTTTCATGGTTTTGGTTCCCTTTGTTTTCTGCTTGTGTTATATTTATATTTCCTAGTCTGTAGGTTTCTGTCTCTGTGCCCTTCCTGTGCTCATGTTTCTCGTTTTAGTTACTCTTGTCTCTGTGCTCCATGTTCCCTCTCTGTCTCCCCTCAGTCTGTCATGTCTCCATGTCACAGTGTCAAATCCGCACCCTTGTGAATGTCTCGTATTTCCTGTTTTATTTTGACAGTTCCTAGTCCTGTGTTCAGTGTTTTCAGTTTTGCTTTACATGACAGCCATGATCTAAAGAAACTTGAGAAACAAAGTCACTGACATCTGTCAGTTTGGAAAGGGTTACAAAGTCATATCTAAGGCTTTGGCACCAGTAAACCACAGTGGGAACCATTATACATAAATGGAGAAAACTTGGAACAGTGGTGAAGCTTCCAAGGACTGACCAGCTGACCAAAATTATTCCACAAGTGCAGCGATGACTCATCCAGGAGGTCACAAAAGAACCAGGAACAACATTAAAGAACAGCAGGTTTCACATGTTTCAGTTAAGGTCAGAGTTCATGATTCAACATTAAGAAAGAGACTGGGCAATCATGGAAGAGTTCAAGGAGAAAACCACTGCTGATCAAAAAGAACAAAAAGGCTCGTCTCACATTTGCCAAAATATCTTGACTGACGAGACTAAAGCTGAACTTTGTGGAAGGTGTGTGTCCCATTACATCTGGTGTAAAAGTAACAGCATCTCAGAAAATGAACAGTAAAACTTGGTGGTGGCAGAGTGATGGTCTGGGGCTGTTTTGGTGCCTCAGGACCTGAAAGACTTGCTGTGGTAAACAGAGCCATGAATTCTGCCGTCTACCAAAACATCCTGAAGGAGAACGTCCGGCCATCAGTTCATGACATCAAGCTGAAGACCACTTGGGCTCTGCAGTAGGACAATGATCCAAAACACAGCAGCAAGTCCACCTTAACAAAAACAAAAAGAAGACTTTGGAGTGGCCGAGTCAAAGTCCTGACCTGAATACAACTGAAATGGTGTGGGGTGACCTTAAAAAGGTGGTTTATCCCTGAAAAGCCTCCAATTCTGTAATCATGAGTGGGCCAAAAGAAAAAAAACAAAAACAAAATTTAATTTTAAATTTGTTCGTCTGTTTCTCTGTTTAGAAGTCACACTAGCACAGTCACAGGTGGGATGACATCAGAGGCTAGTGCGTCGTAGCTGCTCACTTTTTTAGTTAGTTCCTCAAAGGGGGCGAGGATGGCAACAGTCGTCTCCATAAGAGCCCATTGGTGAGCGGTGAGATAGTCAGGGAGTTCGTGCTCGGACACCCCAGCACTCGCTTTTTCTCAATGAGGGACTGGAGCATGTAATACGTACTGTTCCAGCGCGTCTGTACGTCCTGCTGCAGTCTTTTTATTGGCTGGTTGAGCTGTCCCTGAATGTCCTCGAGGCGGGAGTAGGCTAAGGCGGAATGTTTAAAATACCCAACTATTTTCCGCCCCCCTGCTATAGCATCAGCTATGCTCCTCTGTGCTAATAAGCCCTTGTGAAGAGCCAGTTGGAGCGTGTGCGCGACATATGGGAGCCCTGCGTCATTCATGGCTTTAATCATGTTTTTGGCATTGTCACAAAGCACAACATGCACTGATGTTTTAGGTATACCCCATGTCTGGAGCATTTCCTCAAACACATGCGCTATAGCCTGGCTGGTGTGCGAACCGCGGAATTGTTTGGCATGTAATGGCTCGTTGCGGCGTGAAACTCGTCTATCCACTGGGAGGTTAGGCTAATCAGCGACACGGGGCTAACACTGCTTGTCCAAATATCCGTGGTGAAACTAAACGCAGAGGAGGCTTGCAGTAGGCTGTGGATATGTTTTTTCACGGACTCGTGTAGTTTAGGCAGCTCCGTGTCAGTCATGTAGTCGCAGCTTGGGACATCATATCTGGGCTCCAGAACATGGAGGAGACGCAGGAATCCAACATTTTCTACCTCCGAGAGTGGCTGGTCACTCAATGCAATGTACTCAATAATTGCCTGTGTTATTTTCACAGCACGTGGATTGTCTCTGGACATTTTCTCTCGTCTTGCAAGAGTTTGCTGCAGCGTGGGTTGTGTTGGTTTAGAAGCGTGGGTAAAGTCCTTGTATTCATTGTCGTGTTGGGATTTTAGGTGCTTGATTAAATTGCTTGTGTTAAATGCGCTACCTTTTGAGCCTCCTCTGGACAATTTCGCTGAGCACAATTTGCAGTCCGCCTTTGTTTTGTCGTCTTCATTCACTTTGAAATAGTTCCACACGGCTGACATGTCTCGCCTCCCCTTCTCCCCCGCTCTGAGCTGCAGCCGGGGCCTGGGGGCGGGCACTCGGCGCCTGTGATTAACCCCTTACACGCCACTCAAACAAAAACATTTCTCAGACCGTGGTATCGGTCCCCGGTATCGGGGGACTCTTAACGAGTACGAGTACTTTAGAAAATGTGGTATCGGTGCATCCCTAGCCACGGTTCTGGGTTCTTTTGTGACCTCCTGGATGAGTCGTTGCTGCACTCTTGGAGTAATTTTGGTAGGCTGGTCACTCCTGGGAACTTCACCACCGTTCCAAGTTTTCTTCATTTGTGTTTAATGGCTCTCACTGTGATTCTCTGGAATCCCAAAACCTTGGATATGGTTTTTGTGTGATTAACAATTCATGTACAGGTTTTAGAACTCTACAGGTGGTACATCCATGCTCAGGTAAGGCTTTTGAGAACCTATAAGTAAAGTTCACTGAACTGGAAGTAAAATGTGGTTTGATGATGGTTGATGTGCTTTCCAAATGGTTAGAAGTTTTTCCTTCTATTAAAGGAGGTCTCCCAGAGGCGGAACTCCAGACTGAGACTGGATGAGAAGTTTTTTTCAGAGAACTAGCGGGAAGCGGGAACCATTCCAGGCACGGCTGACAACCCAGACAGGGGTTAAGGTCAAGGTTGATGCCGTTTGTGGTCCTGCTAGTCATCACAAGAAGATTTCAGAACCACAGCAATAACTCAGAGGGTTAGAAAGATTGCTGCGTTTGACACTGAGGAAGTCAACCAGGGTGTACGACGTGCTCTGCCCTTTCATCATACAGCTGCGTTGGAACGACAGAGTCAGGGGTGGAAGAGCGGTCTCCTCCAACAAGAGCGTGCCAAACTCCAACTCAGTGACCGCAGAGCAGACTCTGTGCCACCTACAAGGGATCAGCGATGGACCACAGACAACACTTGACTAAACAGTCAGGCCGGTTTTGCCCAAGAGGTTTAGTGTGTTTTTAACTTAAGGTGGTCGTTGGTGTGACGTTTCTCAGCATTTTGCAAATGATACATGACTCTCTGAACATCACAAATTCTTTTAAAGTCCTGATCCTGATTAAAAGAGACTGAAGTAATTACAGTATGCAAGTTTCACAGCTACCTGACTAACAATAACTTAAGATAAGAGATAAGATAAAACTTTATTAATCCCTCGGGAGGGTTCCTCTGGGAAATTCGGTTTCCAATAGCACAGCACCGACAGAAGTTACAGAGCGTGAGCAGAATATTATATATATACACATATATGAATACAGAGACATATATAAATAAAATATACGAAAGGGATAAATAGAATAAATAGGAATAAGAATACAAGGGAATTGCACATTTCAAGTATTGAAGTCTATTGCACCGTTGACTTTTAACAAAAGGTATTGCACAAAGGTATTGCACAGTGAGGTGAAGAGGCACTACAGCTTAGTTGTTCCCCCCTCCTTTGTCCTCCTGTCTCCCCTCCCTCTCTCCTCCAGAGAGGAGTTAAACAGTCTGATGGCGTGTGGGACAAAAGAGTTTTTAAGTCTGTTAGTTCTTGTCTTGGGGAGAAGCAACCTGTCACTGAACAGACTCTTCTGGTTGTTAATGGCCGTCTGCAGAGGATGCCTGGCATTGTTCATAATGTCCATCAGTTTCTTTAATGTCCTTTTCTCTGCCACTGTCACCAGAGTGTCCAGCTTCATGCCGACCACAGAGCTAGCCCTCCTGATCAGTTTCTCCAGCCTGGATGAGCCCTTCTTTGCTGTGCTGCTCCCCCAGCACACCACAGCCTAGAAAAGTACTTCAGCAACCACTGACTGGTAAAACATCCTCAGGAGCTTCCTGCAGATGTTAAAAGACCTCAGCCTCCTGAGGAAGTACAGTCGGCTTGTGTACATTTTGTATGGCAGCTAGACTGCTTTTCTAGCATGTCAGTTCTTGATGTGTAAGTGCATTAGATCCTGATTATCCTAGTCAACATAGCGACAACAGTTGTAAGTTGCTTTGACATATGTACAGAACGTTGATACATTGTTTGACACCCTAAAAGTAGGATTTGGGGGTCATTTTACTTCACTGAGGGATTTTATTAGGCTTTTAACATTTTGAGAGCACCCAGAGAATGAAGTCGTTCTTTCAGAGGTAAATGTGATAGAAAACAATCACTCTGTTGTAAATTTAGCTCAGAAGTGTTTGACGTATGGTGGCGGTGCGGAAACACATGGCTACTTCTGGGTTTTACCCCAGACTTTAAGAAGCACTAACATCAAAGTTAGCTCATGTTTTTTTTATTAATTTATCCACAGGTTCAGTCGTATTCACTGTCCTTGATGGTAAACATCTGGATGGGGCAAACAGAACGGCACAAAGGAGTGTGTGTGATGTTTGGTGAGGCATGTTTGCCTTATTCCCTAATAACACTGGGGATGAAGGTTCTTTTACACAAACAGTTACTGAATTGGGAAACATGGTTTGATGATAAAGTGGAGAAACTGTCTCACACTGAAGGGCTTCCTTATCTTAACAACAGGTTCTCATGAATGAACAATTTGAAGTAACTGAGCTTTTTAGCAGATGAATAACTAATGCTGTTTAATATTTTTGTGTGCAATCTCGTATTTTTGTGTGTTTTTCTTTTGTATTATTACTGTTATTTTTTTAACAAAAAGGCTCAGAGGAAGAGGAGAGGATAGCAGAGTGAGGATGAAAATTAAAGTGTGAATTCTTTTTCCTGACACTGTAGAAGGATACACATTGTGACATCCCTTTGAGTGTTGATGTTATGTGCAGGAATTGGAGAAGAAATTTCTGTAATTAATGTGAATTGGGGTGATCACAAAGTTTGGAATTGTGGTGACAAATGTCTTTATTCTATGTGTTGATCACATATTTTAACAATATCACTTTGTCACTTAGGATAGCTTCACATCTGCGTCTTATGTTTCCACAGGCCTGTTTCCTGCAGCTGCCACACATTCAGTCAGTAGAAAGCATGGAGGTGATGGAGGAGCTCACAGCAGGTCCCAGCTGAGCCACACTGTCAGTGTTGGCCGGCGGTCACGTGTCAATTCAAACACAATGAGACTAGAATAAAATGTATCCATAAACTGGGAGACTTTATTAAAGAGAGCGCACATTTACACACTAACACAGCAAAGAACCCAACATCCTGCAAAAGAAGCAACCAGGAAAGATGAGTATGAAGAAACTTTTACAAACTCAGCTTTGATTTTAATCTAGAAATAGACAGTTGTGTGTCTGTGCTGGTCGCTGGGATTGTTGTGTTTCTGAGGTTGACTATTACTGAAAGGTGTTTCTGTTTCATCGCTGCTTCACTGTTTGGACGTTTTCATTGTGTTCCTGTCTCAGCTTTATTTCCTGTGACTTGTTTGAGTTTGTGTTGTGAGTTTATTGTGGTGCTGCCTCCTCAGTGTGCGTCTGGATTGTGTTTAGTTATTTCTTGTCTTGTTCATTCGGTGCTGTTTTGATGTTTAATGTTTTACTTTAGTTTGATTTCTCTGACTGTCATAAAACCTTCATCTGTTTCTGATCTGAAGTCAGAGTCCAGAGTTCACAGTGTTTGATTTCATGTGTAGTTAATCATTTCTTCTTCCTGATGGGATCATTTGTCCTTTATTTCTTTGTCGTTCCTGATTGTAGAGCTGAGATAAACATAAAGCACCACTTCTGTTTCCTTCTTTCATTTGCAGAAGAACGTGTCTGCATGTGTTTCTGAGTAAAGTGTGCAGTGATACAAACAGCCTGGTTTACATGTGAACTTTAATGACAGATTTAGAGCTCAGTGCATGAATCTGAAATAATAACACACATGTACATTTCAGCCTTTGCGCAAACACACAGTTTCAGTGAGTTTTGTTGGTCTTTGAAACAATAATGGTCTCTCAGATTAATCACATCCATATATATCAGGCGCTGTTTGTTTCTTAGTGCAGCTGTTTGTGTTGGTGGAGGTCAAAGGTGTGTTCAGTGTCTCCACAAAGAGTCTGAAATCACAGGAGTGTGTGACCTGTGATTAAAAAGGTTCTGGCTCATGTACAGCATGTACAACATGTACAGCACAGAGTGAAGCTTCATGTTGGTGTGTGTGTGCAGTGTGTAGCATCCATGCTAACATAAACTCACTGAAGCACCAAAGCTTCATGTTTCAGTTTTATTGTGTTTGACTCATAAAGTTGCTCCGAGCTGGTTGTAAATGATGGTCATGTGAGTGTAGAGCTTTCTGTGTGTCGCTGGGAACCTGGAGCAGTCACACTACGAGGAGGCTGAACGTCCTCCTCTTTCCTCAGAAGTGATCTGTGGCAGTCTGCCATCATGTTTGGCTGCTCACACTAAATGTGACTCACTGAAAGCAAAACTACACGTACACAGGTGTGTGTCAGGTATATTTGATTTTCTGTCAGGGACTGAAACTAACAAATATTTTCAGACACAGGAAGATTTTTGTGTCTTTAAATGATATTTAATCAAGTTTGGATTCACACATTTGTAAAATACTTCATGTTATTTTGTTATTTGTGTCTGGATTGAGGCACAAATGATTTCACACGTTTGTAAATCTTAGTTTGTCCCCGATAAACACATCATACACAGCTGTAACCCAGAAAACACATTATATACTGCGATAAATGCACTGCCCAAGTGGCCCCTCTCCCCACTGCCTTTCAGCAGCAAACAGGTCGTCAGAGGAGGCCGATGCGATGATTAAGTTTAACATTTATATAGCAATATTGCCAAAGAGTGCCAAAGCATTTTAAGCACTTTCTCAGTAACTTATCTTTCTTGTAGAACAGTGCTGCAAATAAAGAACTTTGTGTTCACAAGACTGTTAGTTAATCATTTACAAATCAATATTGTCTGTATGGACAGCAATAAAAAAAAGTGAACATGTAAAACTGCGGTGTTAATCGATGCGATTGAAAAATTTGGGTGCGCCTAAGAACAAAATGGTTTAATTATTTATATAGCACATTTAATTACAACAGGAGCGTTGACCAAAGTGCTGTACAAGAATGCAACATACCCAATAAAATAACAAATAACTCTCATGCTGTATTAAAAGCCAGTAAATAAAAATGTGTTTTAAGATAAGATTTAAAAAGATTGACAGTAGGAGCCTGTTTGATGTATAGGGGTAAATTATTCCACAACTTAGGTGCTACGACTGCAAATGCTCGATTACCTCTGTGAACCAGCCTCGACCTTGGTACGGCTAAAAGCAAAAGATCACTTGATCTAAGAGATCTAAGGGGGGTATAAGTCTGCAAGAGGTCAGACAAATACCCGGGAGCCTGTCCATTCAGGGCTTTGTAAGTCAACAATAAAATTTTAAAATGAATTCTGAAGCGGACAGGGAGCCAATGAAGAGAGGCGAGCACCGGGGAAATGTGTTCACATCCTTTAGTATGTGTCAGAAGACGAGCTGCAGCATTCTGGACTAACTGCAGCCTTACCAGGCAGGTCGGGCTAACTCCAGCATATAAGGAGTTACAATAGTCCAGCTGGGATATAATAAAAGCATGAATTGCCCGTTCGAAGTTTTTAAAAGATAAAAATGGTCTCACCTTAGATAAAAGCCTCAGTTTGAAGAAGGACCGCTGTACGACTGAGCTAATTTGTTTTTCAAATGTGAAATTGCTGGCAAATATAACCCCCAAATTTTTGGCATGTGATTTGACAAAAGGCTCAAGACTGTGCAGGTTAAAATGAGAGGTGCTGGGATTGGTCCAAAAATTATCACTTCGGTTTTGTTCTCATTGAAGTTAAGGAAGTTAGAGGCTATCCAAGATTTAACTTCACCGAGACACTGAAGTAAGGGTTCTAGTGAGGCAGGACTGTTTAACCTTCAGTTGAAGATAGATCTGAGCGTCATCGGCATATGAATGAAAACAAACGTTATATTTTCTAAAAATTAGACCTAGAGGTAGCATATAAATGGAGAATAAAATTGGCCCCAGTATAGATCCCTGGGGAACACCACAAGTAAGGGGAGCTGAGGAAGAGATAAAATCGCCAAAGCTCACGGAGAAGGTCCTGTCAGACTGGTATGACCTGAACCACTCTAATGAGGTGCCCTTTACGCCACAATGCTCCAACCGTGAGATTAAGATGCTGTGGTCAACAGAATCAAAGGCAGCGGTCAGATCTAAAAGCAGTCTATAAACCCCGTCATGCTAGCTAGTACACAGTACGAGTTATTGTAACAGACTGTAAAAAGTCAGCATAACGAAAATAAACTCCACCTAAACTTGGTTTATATCTGATCCAGATAGACTGCAGGTCATAACTTCTTACCTGAAGTTCAGTTCACCGCCTCGGGTCTCTGCTCCACCTGCCTTTCCGTCATCCACCCACCAGCGTGTTGCATCTGCTGGCCTCCACCACTTGCTAATGTTACTGAATCTGTAGAAGCTCCGCAATAGCCACCACCAAACAATTGAGTTCATTTTACACATCTCCCAGCATCTGGCCAATCCACCACCTTTCAGTGTTTATACTGTTACGGAAAAAAAACGAAAAAAAAAACCCATCGGCCCATAAAAACGAAAAATCACCATCGGCCCACCGAGCAAATGCCCGGTATGCCCGATGGCCATCCAGCTATGGTTTTCAGTAATACGAGATCAAACATAACCTAATATAAATGTGATTTATACGGAGCGCCTCTGATGACATGGTACAAAAAATAAATAAATTGTGGCCACGAAATACCATTTCGAGGCCACGAAATAGGTATGACGTGTGCACGAAACGCTAATTTGTGGACACGAAACACTTGATGATATATATATATCATCCCAGGGCACATTCACTAGAACCTGCGTCAGCCATAGTACGGAGTCCTTGCTGTTGGTGATGTCCTTAAGGTTAGTGTATTATATTTTATATTTATTTTATATTGTTATCCCGCATTTCGGCAGTTATTTATTCAGACCTATCTTTGTTACTATGTTCTAAATGGTATCTGCTGACGTTTCAAACGTTGTATCCTCATGTTGTTACTACACGTTGTTTTGTTGTGCTAATATGTAGCCGTAAACTCATTTTTAACTGTAGGACGAGCGGCGGCCCGGCAGCATACTTTCTGTTAGGTGACGGCTGTGTGCGGACAGGGATAGGACCCAAGGTGCAGACTCCGGAGACAGAACTTAAACCAAAACAGCTTTAATGCTGAACGCAAACATCACATAACTAGAAAAAACTCAAAATAAACTAACACCGGTGGATGGGCAAAACACCCAGCAAAATAAACGGTAGATCGCGACACGGACACAGAGAAACACAGGGCTTAAATACACAGAGGGAGCAATCAGGGAATGAATAACAGGAGGGAAACACAGCTGGGGCAAATCAGAACTGACGAGACAAAAGGAAGCGTAAACTGAACACACTGAGATAAGACAGAAACCTTCAAAGTAAAACAGGAAACACATAACACAGACTGAACAAAGACACACAGACAGGCACTACAGAGGGAACAGCGACGTGGGACCAGGGCAGACACAGACACTGACAGGACACGGGGATATAGCTGACAGGGGAGACAGCAACTAAGGATAACACAGAGACATAAACCAAAAGACAGAACTCTAACAAAGAAACCAAAGACTAGAAATTATAAATAATATAATGAACTCAAAACCCCTGGGTCAACGACCCAGGCATCCTAACACTTTCAAAGTAGAGCAAGGCTGAAGGCTACTAATAAACGAGGTATGTTCAACAGAAAACCTTAGTTCTCTGTGTCACGAAGGTGTCTCTCTTTTACTCTGACCACATCACCATGCTAGCTGGTGCAACTAATCTGGTCTGGACAATAATAACAGTTTTAGATGGAAAGCATCTTAAAATTGCCTCTTTTTTTCGCTGAACATCTCCTTTGAAAGTAGCATCATGTGAGTCACACTTGTTAAGGTAATACATGCTAAATGAGCCGTAGCTTTCAATGCATCACCGGATGAAGCCTTGCAATTACAGTAGCTCACTGCGGGTATCACGTTGCCAAGGGAACTAATAAAGCATACAGTGATCGGAATGATTTTGTATTGATGCAGGTTGTCATTGCTCATACTGAACTACTTAAACTCCAAGTAGACAATCGCTCCATTCCTCATTACCATAGATAATAGATAATATCTAAGAAATAAAACAATCATTATCATTTCTTTACAGCTATTTATTAATGACTGACTTATATATATATATATATAT
Organism: Maylandia zebra; assembly: GCF_041146795.1. Lineage (NCBI taxonomy): Eukaryota > Metazoa > Chordata > Actinopteri > Cichliformes > Cichlidae > Maylandia > Maylandia zebra. The sequence continues at coordinate 7,158,441 of NC_135169.1, read as the reverse complement.
ATATATATATATATATATATTGTACTATTCTTAGTTAGCATATTGTCTGTCTTGTTAATGTTGGTTTATGTTGGTTTATAATGGAGCACTGTAACAAAAAATAATTTCCCCCAGGGATCAATAAAGTATTCTGATTCTGAATCATTATCAAATTCTGATTTGCCATAGATAAAGGGATTTTATAGGTAGGCTATCATGTAAAAATCTGCTACATAAAATTAATTTCATTTTCATGTGGTTTAGAGGTCAGCTATGGATACTCGGCTGTGAGAATTTTTAACAGAGCGCAAAGTTGAAGAAGATGTGATCAAGAAACTTGAAGATGAGAATGTAAGCCACTGCAGCTGTTGCTGTGTGCGTGCGTGTGTGTCTGTGTGTTTGTTTGTGAACGGAGAGCCGCAATCCACAATTTACTATGTGCATTCTAAAAAGATTTATTGAATTTCATATTTTGGTTTAATCAATGACATTAATTAATGACATGATATGTTTAAAGAGTAATTTAAAAAGTAATTCTTGTTCATCTTATGTTGGACAAATGTGTACCACATTACCAAAAGTATCTGTTATCAAAAGTAGATAGCAAAAAACAACTCTAAAATATGCAGTTGTATGTATTCATTGTTTTTTTAATATTGACAATTTTATTAATTTGTTGTTTATATTTTTCAGATTGATGAAACTGTCATTCCCTTAATGACAGACAGTGACCTGGCAAAGTACATCCCCAAAGTTGGCGATAGAGTCTCCACTGTGGCCTTCTGCAGACAAGCAACACTGTCACGGACGTCACCATCCAGGAAAGAATCTATACTCTCAAGGCTACGACAAAGACTGACAGGAGCTGAGGGAATGCCTCCTAAAAAGAAATTGTCTCAGTGGGCAGAAAATACAAATGCAAAACGAACAGTGAGACGAACTGAGGTTGGCTGGATGGATTTTGATGAGGAGAAGGGTGGGTTCAAACAGGTGAAGTCTGTAAGTGGTGGTGGAACAAGGCATTTATCTGTAGATAAAAATGAAACCGTGTCAAATATCAAACGTATGGCTGAAAATCTGTTTTTCCCCAATGGCATCTCAAAAAACCCCAAAAGTCTTTCACACTAGTCAACTCATATTGAGAGCTCACAGATGCATGTGGATGCTTCCAGTACAGTTGATGAGTTGTATATGTTGTGCCCTTAAACAGGGGAAATAGTGAGGAGAGGTGAAAGAGCGGCACAGACACGCAGCTCTCACTCGTCTGTATTGAGTGAAGGAGGAAGCGCGCGAACCCACCTACTGGAGCCCTGAGGCATTAGCAATGGATCGACGCACAATCAACCCAGGCAAAACTTTCACTACTTATCTCCCTCTATATTCCCACTGCATATTCTATTCAAAAACAGTCAAAGCAACAAATAAAACATTAATAAAGGCATCACATGAAATGTAAGGAACAGAGATGTACAACTCCAAAACTAATGAAAATTATGATCCACCACATATAAGCAAAGTAAGGTCAAAATTCTGCGACTTTATCTGTGTACCAGAAAGAAAACACAACAGCAGCCCCAAGACGTAGAGGCCGATCATGCAATAACCCAGCCCTCTGTGGTAGATCTCACTGACAATGAACCTAATCGGGCCGCTGATGATCTGTTGGTGGAAAACATAAATTCAGAACCATCAAACCACTTTGTAATTAATGATGGAGCTTCCATAAGTGGATATTTGGAACTGAATGACACATAACCATGGGATGGTCTGCCAAAAGTAGGTGAAAGTGAAGATTCTGATGCAGTTGTTATTATTAGTGGGGATAACAGGGTGGATATTAGTGTGGTTGAACTAAACCCTGAAACACTGTTTACAGAAAAAGAGTCTGATCCACGTCATCACACATTGTCTCTCTCACCGGGGCTGACAGGAGAGGCCAATATTCCTGACCAAGCACCCCCTGAACCACGATCTTGTCCCGTAATACTGACTGTTAGAAGAGGTCATTGTCTTACTGATTTGATCAGTGCCTTTAAGGACTCAAACATTATTTCATCTGAGGTCAATATCAAAATGTTGTTACCAAATGGAGAGCTTGAACAGGGGGAAGGAAGTGGTGTTTTGCGAGACTGCCTGACAGAATTTTGGATGGATTTCTATGACAGCTGCACATTGGGAGTTGAGGTGAAAGTCCCATTCATCCGGCATGACTTTCAGTGTGAAGAATGGCAGGCTATAGCTAGAGTGTTTGTTGTAGGGTGGAAACAAGCTGGTTACTTCCCAGTGAAGCTTGCAATACCCTTTCTGGAGGAGATATTGTGCGGCTCGACAACCAGTAGTTTAAAAGATTCCTTTCTTTTGGACGTCTCACAAGAAGAGCGATCTGTTCTCCTGAAGGCTTTGGATGACTTCAATTCAGTGGATTCAGATGAATTGCTGGATGTACTTGATGCACATGAGTGCAAGCAGGTTCCTACTAAGGACACACTGCTCCCTGTTTTGGCACAGATAGGACACAAAGTACTTATTCAGGCCCCAATGTCTGTAATCAAGTGCTGGCGTCCCGTTGTGGGTTCTGTAGCTGGTTTACTCCCACCAGAAGGACTGCATCATTTCATTGCAGAAAAAAACCCAACTGTAAAAACAGTGAAGGAGCTTCTAATCTTTCCAGAGGAGATGACAGCTGCCCAGTCAACAGTTTCTCGTTACCTGAAAAGGTACATTGGAGAAATTGATTTCAATATCTCCCAGACCACAGACTCATAATACAAGTCAGTGCTTTATAAAAAAAGAAAAAGAAAAAAGAAAGTTGTGTTTTCAAAATTGGAGTTCAAGTTATTTTTACTTCCAATAGTGTTAACATGCTACATGGGTAGTGTAGTATGTGTAGACGATTTTTTTTTAAATTTTCATTGTAAGTGGGCTAAAGCAGTTAATTAAAAGTAGTCTAACATAAACGCTGTAATTTGATTATTTTAATAAACAAGTAACTTGGATGGATTCGATGCTGGCGTGACCACAGTGCACACGTCTGCTGTTGCTCACAGTGGTCCAAGGGACGCTCAGGGAGTTTGTGTGTTCGCTCAGACACGTGAAACATTAGAGGGAACATTGTCTACCACACATCACACTCATAAAAAGCATGACTACAGTTTCATAGTTTTTATTATGTTTTTACTGATTAAACAGTAAAAGTTAATTTAAAAAAATCCCAAAACAGATTCCCACTGATGTCAACATCTCCCAATGTTAAATTTTGAAGGAATCAACACAGACAATTAAATGTGAAAATGTCACATTTGACTTCTTTTCTCATCAGCACATGAGCATTTATATCATAAATCACATTTATATTGGGTTATATTTGATCCTGTATTACTGAAAACTATGACTTAAGTGGAAGTTAATGAAAACTGATGATATTACTCTTAATTTATTGAGGCTCTTCCATAACTCAGATTATGTTATTAATCTGTTGCAGATCTTATTACTGCCTCATGAATCAGATTTTAACAGGATGTGTTCAGTTTAACTCTCTCACCACTTTAAAGGCTGAAGCTTTAAATCATAATATAATAATGTTTTATTTTTATAAAACATATTTTAAATAGAAACGCTTTTATAATTTCACCATAACAAAGTTCACTTCCTGCATGAAGGTGATCACAGCTCCATGAACTATTCCCACAAACATCACTGAGCCTCAGACTTTCTTTAACAGGCCTGTCAGACCACAATGATCCAGCTGTTTGTGTTCATGTGGCGCATTTATACGTTTTATTTCAAATCTACTTCACATTTTATTATCTGATATCTGCGACACACGGAGACTTCCTGTTAAACAGAAAGTAACCTTTGTGCGTGGGCGTGTTTGGAGCTGCAGGTGTGTCCAGCTGTGGGTTCGTTGGGTCAGCAGAGGATTTAACGGGACTTTGTGTCGGTTTGTTTTTAAAGGAGGATGAAGACGCTGGTGGTGCTCCTGCTCCTCATGAACGGTAAGAAAGTCTCTGTTTAACCTGCAGCAGCTCCGCAGACAGTCCTCTGTGACCGGAAGTGCTACACTCAGGTGCAGCTCGCGCCTCTGACGTCCAGGGGTCTGCTTTGGTCTTTTCTGAGTAGGTAGTGCGATTCCCCCTGCCGTGAGCCTCTTTGGACTCTCGTACTCTGGGGGCATCTAGATGTCTGGAACCTGCATCTCCTCCATGCCTGCTTCATCTCCTGGGGGGGGGGGGGGGGGGGGGGGGGGGGGGGCTATGGCTCCACATACCGACAATTAGACAGTTACATGGTAAAAGCTTGTGAACACAAGCGCTCACACACACAGGTGCACACACACGTACTCACAGACACACTATCTTGGTTGGCTGCTGCCTCTAAACATATCATGTAGTCCTGTGTGCTGCTGTTAAGGGTTCAAATATTGAGGAGGGATACAGGAGGAATTCCAAAACAACAACACTGATCCGGCCGGGTGGAGTCAAACGATGATTTTAATGAACACACGCAGCGTGGGGAGATGTACACTGCAAAACATCAGCTGTAGATCTCCGCCCAAAAAGACACTTCAGATTGCTTTTGATTCATCAGGGTTAACGCCCCCTCATGCGTCATCAGATACAAAACATGCACACGTCAAGTCAAAACCACAATGACCTTTAACACAGTTTGAAAAGAACATCGCCTCGTCTCCATCCCAGGTGTCTTCCTGTCGCACGTCCTGCCCGCGCTCATCTTCTGGAACATCAGGCCCACCTTCTGCAACAAACTGTTCTTTTGCAAACACAATTTTGCAGTTGCAAGCTTTTACAAAATATCATTTGAACCTTCACCGACCCCTGAGTCTAACTGCTGTGTAAGTCTGTGTGTGTGTGTGTGTGTGTGTGTGTGTGTGTGTGTGTGTGTGTGTGTGTGTGTGTGTGTGTGTCGACCTGACATTCACTCAGTTTCACCTCTCACCTCACCAGCTAAACCTTGTAACCTTTCCACCAGACAGAAGGCCAGCACGTACACATTGAAGATTATAACAAGCATTCAAAAGCATTTAAGATTATAGATTTAACTCAACAGTTTAAAGTGGTTATAACTGCACCTGTAATAAAGGCTAATTGGGTACCAATATGTTTAAACATCTGAATGCAATATCAATATTAATTATTAATGCAATGGTAATGATGGTTATTAACAATAGCAGCAACATATTTCTCTAATCCCCACACTGCTCAGTGTGTCTTATAAGCAGGTTTGGAGCAGATCCTCAGTGTTTCTTTCTCTCCCTCTCCTTCTGTAAACTTCCTCACCAATTTCTTTCTTTTTCCTTTCTTCGGAAGGTCTTTTCTGTTCTGATAGTAATATCTCAAAATAAAAAATCCTAATAAATTTCTAATAAAATATGACTGCCATTATAGCAAAAGCAGTAATGATGCACTTTGGAAAATAATTCTTTTGGGCATTTTTTTGGCCTTCAGATAATAATTCTCATTCTCGTCTTGTCCTGTGCAGCTATACTGCCGGACAGGACAGGCAAAAAACAGAATATAATAATCATGGCTGTCAGTGTTAACGCATTTAAGCCCCATTAACACAATTTTCATGACTAACGCGATTAACAATTAAGCCATCTGAGTGCAGAATGACTTAAAATCCCTGAAATGTCTCTGTCAATGCATTTTGGGCAGTTTTTCTAAAGCTTGTGCAGAAGCCCCCCTGCTGGATGAGCCTCATCCAGGGGTCTGCTTTGGTCTTTTCCAAAAGAAAAGAGAGAGACTGCAGCAGTCCAGGAGTTTGGGGCTGGGTACTTGGGTGTGTACTGGCTTTTTTTTTTTTTTTTTTTTGCCTGTCCCGTTTGGCTCTTTTGCCATCAGAATTATTGTCTAAAGGCAAAGAAAGATGCCCAACGGATTTACTTTACCAAACTGACCATCCCAGCCTTGCCGTAATGGTCCATTTGATTCACCTTTTATTGTTTATTTTATTTTCACTTACTGAATACGGGACAGACTTGACTGGGGGAAAGAAGGGGAGAAAGAAAGAGGGAAAGAGAAACAGCTGAGAAGAGGGACGGGGGAGAAGGGCAAAAGACAAAAACCAACAGAACGGGCAGAGAAAAAAAAATGCATATATCAATCACCTGGATCACCTGCTGAGAAAGAAAAAAGAAAGCAAGCAGAAGAGAACAAGAGTAATAGAATAAACAACATCACAATGATATATGGGAATATGACAGTAAATACTAAATGTTAAACATTATTGTGCAGCACATAAGATCAACAGAACACAGTGTGCTTTGAGGTAGGAGCCAAAAAGGGTGTAGTTTGTGGGTGTGATCACCCGTGTGTACACCTGTGAGCATGGACGCGCTTGTTTTTTGTTTTTTAAAAGGTTCCTTCATGTAATAATCTGCTAGAGGGTGTGGGGGGGCCACAGCCCCGTCCTCCAGGGCGTGAAGCAGGTGTGGAGGAGATCAAAACTCCAGACATCCAGAGGCCCCCAGAACACAAGAGACCAAGGAAGACCAACAGAGGGGCAGCTGCGCCACTGTCCCGGAAAGAGCTGAGGAGAGTCCCAGATGAGGGCTCACTCAGCAGCCGCGGAGCAGAAGCCAGGGGGAGTTGCAGTGACGCGCCCGTGAGCTCCGCCGGCAGCCAGCTGCGCCTGAGTGACCGAGCCCCAGGCCGAGAGGCCGGGGGCACCCCACCTCCGAAGTGGCCCGAGCGAGCCCCAGGCTCCAGGCCCCGATAAGCGGCCGCCAAGGAGTGAGCCGGTGTGTACCTGGACGCCCATCCCCGGACACAAAGAACCACCAACGCACCGATGTCTGAGGGGGTCCGCCACTGGCAGGGGAAGTGGTGGTAGGGGGAGATAGGCCTCCAAACCTTGGAGGGCCTGAGATGTCCCCAGAGAGGTGGCGCCTGACACCCAACCTGACATATAGACACAGACATACAGGCACACACAGATACAAACATCCATTCCCACCCTCATGCTCTCATATGCACTTACTCCACACTCAACCAACGTGGAGACAGACATAAAGAGACGTTGTACACACGATCACACTCCCCAAGCGTACTCTACAAACCGGGTCTAGGTGCCCCCGCCCCTGGAGGGGGGAACTGCACCCAGACCCAGGTGGTGTTTCCCTTTTCCCTGCGGTGGGGGGAGGCAGACCGCCCCGACTCCGCAGCAGCAGGAAGGCTCCACACTCCAGACCGCAGTCGGACGGCCAACTCCTCCTCCTAGTCCTAGCCCCCCTGCTCCAGCAGGTCGCAGAGAATGGGGGTGAGAGAAGACTCCAAACCTCCCTCCACCCGCTCATTGTAATGTTGATGCATGTGTGTTCTAAGGTGCATTTAAAACCCAGGAGGGCATGGAGCTACCTGCCAGAGAGCAGCAGGTAAGTGCATGGTCCCTCCTGATAGCCCTCAATGTCTACGTGTATTTAAAATTGAGAGGTGGGCAACGATGCCAGGGGTGGGGTGTACACCCTGATGGTACTTTGGACTCCGTGTATCGTGCCCACCCCCAAGATCCTATATGTATGTGTAATGAGAGTGTGAGTAATGTGAATGTCTAAGTTGTGGGATAAAATTGAGGCAGAGGCAGCCAGAAGGGGACTGGGGGGGGGGGGGGGGGGGTAGCCTCCTCTGCACCCTGGTGACATACCCCTACTCCAAGGCCCTGCATGTGTGGGTGGTTGTGGTGGAGCGGGAAGAGGGAGGCAGCTGGAGATGGGGAGGGAAGGAAGGGAGGGGCAAGTGACCCCTCCCTGGGGCCAGCTCCCCCGCTGACCCCAGTAGGCACCCCCATACTCCGCGACCCGCCAGGGAAAGGGGGCCCAGGCCCATCCAGACCGGGCCCAGTGCAGCAGCGCCGCCCGGCCCCACAGAGCCCGGGACAGTCCACCCAACCCCACCACAGAGAAAACTGCACCCACCCCACCATCCACTCATCTTCCAGACTACATAAGACAATAAACACCCAGGCTGAGATCTTCCTCCACCTCTCCTGTATCTCCCCCTCCTGCAGAGGGAGCTCCTGAGGAGAGGAAAGCTCCTGCAAGATGTGACAATCTCCCCCACCAGTTGAAGAGCCCCCCAGGTGGCTCGACGCACCGGCGGCACCCTGCTCCAGGGCTGGGCCCCCATGCACCCACCCGCCCACAACCCCGGCAACACACCAACCAGGACCCAAGCCCCCGAGGCCCGGTCCGGGTCCCAGCCCAGAGACGGAGCGCCCCCAGAACCTCACGCCCATCCCGGACCCACCCAGGGGCAGCCAGGCTACCAGGTCAGTAACCCACGTCCGTCAGCACAGACCCTCCCCTAGCCCCGCTGCACGCAGCCGCGAGGAAACAGTCACCTGAGAGCCAACAGAGCCCCTAACCGGACATGACCGCTACCCCGGGTTGAGCCCCCCAAGGAAGATGCCTCTGGGGAACCCCCCGACGCCCTAAGCCTGTCCCTACCCCCACACCAATCACAACAGTGAAGGCGGGACCAAACTATGACCCCCCACCCCCACTAGGTGATGGAGCTGATCAAAGGAGCCCAGAGCAATTGATCTGATGTGGTGGCAGAGGCTGTATCAAGACTAATGTAATCTAATAGATAATTTCTATATTGGTTAGAATTAAGATTATTTTTATTTTTCCAGTTCATGAGGACTGTTTTCTTGGCTATGCATAGGGCAGTGAAAACCATATGGGCGATATTCTTTTCTGAAGTGACATTATCTAAGCTGCCCAAGAAACACACTAAGGGGGAGGTTGGAATGTTACATTTCAGACACTTCGATAAGTCTTCACATATCTCGCGCCAAAACTTCTGAACTGGTGGACAGAACCAAAGAGCGTGGATATAATTGTCCGGTGAATTGGTTTGGCAGTGTGAGCAGTTGTTGGTAGACGTAAAGCCCATCTTGAACATCCGATGACCTGTATAGTGCACTCTATGTAATATTTTGTATTGAATTAATTGAAGACTGGGATTTCTAATTAGATGAAAGGTTTTTAAGCAAATCTGAGACCAGAAGTTTAGGTCTAAGTTAACTGATAAATCCGCTTCCCATTTTGCAATAGGAAGTGATATTGATTCATCTGTTTTAGAAAGCATTCTGTATATTTTGGATAGTAATTTGGGGGGTTTAAGAGTAAGAAATTGAACCACACTTGGTGGTGTTTGTAGTTCAACTTGACCCGGTTTAAATTTCTTTTTTACTATGGATTTAATTTGTTGATATTCTAAAAATCTTTTCTTGTTGATCCCATATTGTGTAACTAGTCCGTCAAATGAAATAAATTCTGTTCCTTCTAGTATATGTTCTAAATATTTGATTCCTTTATCACTCCAATCTGAAAAGTTTATCATATTATTGTTTTGTAATATGTCAGGGTTGTTCCAGATAGGTGTACGTTTGCATGGGATTAATGAAGATGCCGTCAATTTTAGAAACTCCCACCATGCTGTCAGAGAAGAGCTGATGTTGATGCTTTTAAAGCATTCATGTCGTTGGATGTTTGAGCTGATAAATGGTAGGTCTGAGATCTCTAGATTATTGCAGAGTGCTTGTTCTACATCTAGCCAAGGTTCATCTAAGAGGGTGTGTTTTAGCCATCCTGAGATAAACTGAAGCCTGTTGGCTAAGAAGTAGTGCTGAAAGTTAGGCAGTTCTAGTCCTCCTTTATCCTTGGTCTTTTGTAGTGTTTTTAAGCTTATACGTGGGGGTTTATTTTTCCAAAGGAATTTGGACATACATGAATCTAGAGATCTGAACCAATCTTGTGGCGGTTTAGTTGGGATCATTGAGAATAAATAATTTATTTTTGGTAAGACCATCATTTTTATAGCGGCAACCCTTCCCATGAGTGATATGGGTAGACATTTCCATCTAGCCAGATCATCTTCTACCTTCTTTAAAAGTGGGATATGGTTTAATTTAGTTAGATCTGCAAGCTTGGGAGAAACATTAATACCTAAATATTTTATATTTCCCGATTGCAGTGGTGTAGAAGAGGAATTATGGAAGGAGCAATTAATCGGTAGGACTGTAGATTTTGACCAGTTAATTGAGTAATCTGATATTCTTGCAAAAGAGTTTATCAATTCAATCACCCCAGAGATATTGGTTTGTGAATTTTGGAGAAAGAGTAACACATCATCCGCATAAAGGCTGATTTTATGTTCCACGTTCTTGCATTTTATGCCCTTAATTACTGAATTCTGTCTAATTGCTGCTGCTAGTGGTTCGATAAAAATTGCAAATAGTGAAGGGGAGAGTGGGCATCCCTGCCTGGTGCCCCTCAAGAGACAGAAGCTGGAGGATGTCTGGTCATTTGTTCTAACACAAGCTGTTGGGGAATTATATAATATTTTTAACCAGTTTATGAAAGAGGATCCAAAACCAAATTTGTGTAAAGTTGCAAATAGAAATTTCCAGTTAACTCTGTCAAATGCTTTTTCTGCGTCTAAAGAGAATATTGTAGTTTCTAGGTTTTTACTGTATGAGTAGTCTATCAAATTAAGTAATCTACGTGTATTTGTTGATGAGTGCCTACCTTTTATGAAACCAGTTTGGTCAGGATGAATTAAGAGGGGGGTTATTTTCTCCAGTCTCTTTGAGAGAGCTTTGCAGATTATTTTAAGGTCTACATTTATAAGGGATATTGGACGATAGCTTGAGGGATATACAGGGTCTTTGCCTGGTTTTAGCAGGAGATTAATGTTTGCAGAATTCATATTTGATGGAAGTCTGCCCTTTTCTTTGATTTCCAACAACCTTCTGTAGAAAACTGGTGCTAGAATCGACCAGAATTCTTTGTAGAATTCTGCAGGAAAGCCATCTGGACCTGGAGCCTGGGTGTGTTCTGGCTAATGGCTGCTTGGAGGGGCCTGGCCCCCTGGCTCTGTCAGGCCCCTGCTTGGGGATGAGGGGGCCCTTGGGTCTCAGATCTCTGGGCCTGTGTGCGCTCTGCTCTGGTGCATCCGGCTGATGAGATCCTGCAGGCTCCTCGCCAACGCTCCCTGTGACTTCAGCACCATGGCTGCAGTTTCTCTGTTGTCTGGTTTTGTTGTGTGTGTGTTTGATTATTTTTGTTTGTTTGTTTGTTTTTTAGGCAGGTTTGCAGCAGATCCTCAGTGTTTTCTCTCCCTCTCCTTCTGTAAACTTCATCACCAATTTCTTTCTTTCTTTTTCTTTTCTGTTCTGATTCTAATAACTCAAAATAAAAACTCCTAATAAACTTCTAATAAAATATGACCATTATAGCAAAAGCAGTAATGATGCACTTGGGAAAATCACAACACATGTAAGAAGTAGAAAGTTCAGATATGTGTTTAAAATTGTAGGGAGTAAAAAGTAGTTCTCAGGTAAAGTACAGATACCTGAAAATTGTACTTAAGTACTTACTGCCCAACTCTGGAGAAGAGAAGTTTTTATTCCTCACATTATGTAAATAATAATGTAAACTTTATTGATCCCTGTGGGTAAACTCCTCTCTGCATTTAACCCACTCACTCAGTGAAGCAGTGGGCAGCCATTGGGCGCCCGGGGAGCAGCGTGTAGGGACGGTACCTTGATCAGGGGTACCTGAGGGGAGCTGTTCAGGGGAATCGAACCCCTGATCTTCCGATCATGGTCCACCACTCTACCTACTGAGCTATCTCTGCCTGATAAATGAGTTAGCTGTTAGAACTGTCATCAGTTACTATGAAACTATAAGATAAGATAAGATAAGATAACCTTTATTAGTCCCACAGGTGGGAAATTTGTTTTGTCACAGCAGGAAGTGGACAGTGCAAAAGTTATGACGCAAAAATTAGAATACAATAAGAATAAATACAGTACACAGCTGTACAGAATAGAATAAAATAATATACTATATACAGTAGAATAAAATATACAATAAGATAAAAATAGAATACAAATACAAATACTATATACAACTGAGTAAAAATACAACGATGCCAGAAAAGATTATTGCACTTAGTGTTATTGCACATGTATGGATGTGTGTGTTTGTTCAGTTAAAGTCTTTATTATGGAGTCTGACAGCAGTGGGGAGGAAAGACCTGCGAAATCTCTCCGTCCCACACCGTGGGTGCCGCAGTCTCCCACTGAAGGAGCTGCTCAGTGCTGTCACAGTCTGCTGCATGGGGTGGGAGACGTTGTCCAACAGGGATGACAGCTTAGCCGCCATTCTCCTGTCACTCACCACCTCCACTGGGTCCAGAGGGCATCCTAGAACAGAGCTGGCCCTTCGGATCACCCTGTTCAGTCTCTTCCTGTCCCCAGCAGAGATGCTGCCGCCCCAGCAGACCACGCCATAAAAGATAGCAGAAGCCACAACAGAGTCATAGAATTTCTTCAGGAGTGGGCCCTCCACCCCAAACGACCTGAGTCTCCGCAGCAGGTACAGCCTGCTCTGCCCTTTCCTGTAGAGGGCGTCTGAGTTATGTAATCAATATACAGTAATAATGTAACATTAGAGTACTGACCTGAATGGGTTTGCCTCCTGAGGGTTACAGCTGTGTATGATGTGTTTAACAGGCACAAACTAAGCTGTACAAACATGTTCATCCAAACATTAAATACACCTCCATGAGTCACCTGATACACACCTGTGCACGTGTAGTTGTGAGACTGTCAGCTTTCAGTGAGCTCACATTTAGGCTGCGTCCACACGTACAGATTTTTCTGTGTTTGCACCTTTCGTCCACACGTAAACGCCGTTTTCAATCACTGAAAACTGAGATTTTTAAAACTCAGTTTTTGCTTTTACGTGTTGACGAGGAAAACAGAGATTTAGTCACGCAGCGTCAAAGGTGTGCGCCTTTTTTGACGTGGCGCTGTGTATCTCATGTTGTTTACATGAGATGAATTTCTACAATGGTGGATAAACACAAAATACTGTTGCTGTTAATCTATCTGCAGTTTTACACACGTACATGTACACACACAGTTACTGTCCCTCCATTTACAAAGACGTCAGAGTGAACAGAGTCAACACAGACGCTCTCACAACCTAAATCCAGACGCCACGTCATTGTCGGTTTTTAATGAATTTAATTTGTATTTAATTTAAATTTATGCATGTTGTGTGTATTTGTTCATTCCTAAGTTGTGAGTCTGCAGCAGCCAGAGTACTGTTTTTGGTCATTAACATTTGATGAAGGCACTTAAAAACACAAAAACTTTTCAGAAGTACTTCAGGTTTGCATCAAACCTGCTCACTCTTTCCCTCCCAGGCTTCTAGACTCCTGATTGGCCAACATTTCTACACGGCGTGGATTTGACATGTTCTTGACCGTGTTTGACTGCGTTTTTGGCGAGATTTTCTTTAAAAACACAAACAGAAAATCTCAGTTTTCCAAAGTAGGTGTGGACGTAGCCTTAGTGTGAGCAGCCAAACATGATGGCAGACTGCCACAGATCACTTCTGAGGAAAGAGGAGGCGTTCAGCTTCCTCATAGTTTCACACCTGCATGAAGCAGCCTCACCCTGACAGCTTCAAATCACTGTGTCAGCTGATCACTTCCTGTCCTGTGATTGGCTGAGCTTCAGGCCTTCTCTCAGTCAAACTGGAAACAGGGATTGAGACAGTGTGAGGTTTGTGGAGTGCCACAGTGCTGTAATGAATACTGTAGTGGAAGAAGTTCTTTCACACTCTTCATCCTGGAGCTGCTTTATGTCCATGATCTGCATGGAAACACATCTATGGAGAGGAAATCCAGCTGCTGAGGGTCACATCTGCATCATTGTAGCTACAGTGGATGTTTCAGCGTCAGGACTGAAGGCGGAGCTTTGTGCGTGTCAGGGTGAGGCCGCAGCAGCCGCCTCCACCCGGAGCGCTCGGGCGTGAAACTACGAGGAAAGCCGACGTCCTCCTCTTTCCTCAGAAGTGATCTGTGGCCGGCCGGACTTCGTTCCACAGATGTGCTTTAACAAAGTGTGAAGCTGAACTCTGAGCTGTGACAGTGAAGCAGTGTGAGAGTGTCAGTAGATGATCAGCAGAGGAAAGTGAAGCTGCTGTGAGCTGATGTCCTGAAGGGCTTTTAAAGAGTCTCTGAGTTTGACAGGAACATGAAGATGTTTGTGGTGTTTGTGATCCTCCTGCACGGTAAGTACACCTTCCTCTTTTCGAGGCTGCATTTGTAGGCCGATTACATCACAGCGACGCGACGTAGGCTGTCCAAATTCGGTGTCCTTTTTTCAGTGTTCTATTTGTTCCTGAATAAATCGGTTTGGCTGAGATTAAAATTATAGTTTTCACACAGCTGAATAAACGTCAAACAGAAAACTGATTAAACAAAAGTGTGAGATGATAGACGCCAGTGTCCTGTTATATTTTAGATATTAAGGAGCAGACGGCTGAGTTTATTAAACTCCACGTCTAGTTTCACAGGCTCTCACTTCGGGCTCGGCCTTCGCAGTCTATGTTGGCCGGGTCCTTCCCATTAGAGCACTTTCCTCTAACACTGCAGGCTTACTTCTTGTTCGTAGAGCATTTTATATCGTAGAGTATTTGATTTTATATATATATATATATATATATATATATATATATATATATATATATATATATATATATATATATGGGAGACAGAGTCTTCAGTTTTCAGGCCCCTCAACCAGCTTCCAGTTTGGATTCAGGAGACACACTATCTCTACTTTTAAGATTAGGCTTAAAACTTTCCATAACAGCAGAGTGCAAGATGTAAGCAAGGGCATTGATAGAACACCATACCCAAGTGGCCAGCATATATAGTATATATATAGTATACAGCAGTCCTTCCCAAATAGTGGGGCGCACCCAGGGGAACTTGCTTTTTTAGCCGTGCTAGAAAGTGTAATTGCACATTCACTGCAGTGAGTGCAGAGTTTTTTGCATGTGTGCAGACACAGTACAGAGCAGGAGATATGAAGTGCAGTAAACAAGCCCTCAAGAAAAATGAAAAAATGAAAAGAGAGGCAGAAATAATTAGACAAAAGTCTCCCAAAAACTAAGACAAAGAAATATGACCAAGCATATGCAGCACTTGGCTTCACAGTAACAGAAAATAATTGAGAAGCACTGACATAAAATAACGTCTGTGCTGAGTATGGCCTGGAGGTCAAAATGGGAGACGCTCTCTAGGGTGGTCGAGAATGACCAAGCTAAGATCCTGTGGGACAGATGGACAAACTAGTGGTGGCTAACCAGCCGGACATAGTGGTGTTGGACAAGCAGAGGAAGACGGCTGTAGTGATAGACGTTGCAATACTGAATGACAGCAACATCAGGAAGAAGGAACACGAGAAGCCTAAGAAATACCAAGGGCTCAGAGAAGAGCTCGAGAGGATGTGGAGGGTGAAGGTGACGGTGGTCCCCGTGGTAATCGGAGCACTAGGTGCGGTGACTCCCAAGCTAGGCGAGTGGCTCCAGCAGATCCCGGGAACAACATCGGAGATCTCTGTCCAGAAGAGCGCAGTCCTGGGAACAGCTAAGATACTGCGCAGGACCCTCAAGCTCCCAGGCCTCTGGTAGAGGACCCGAGCTTGAAGGATAAAGAGACTTTTTGTAGGAAAAATGCAAAAATGCCAGGGCTCATTTTCCACCCCAGTCCAGCCCCGTTTTTATCTGACACATTTGAAAAAGTCCTCCAGTCCTCCCCCATCTCATGTGTGGACATGACTGGACTCTTTGATGATGTTTTTATTGTTTTTATTTGTCTGTCATACTATTCACTTTATTTGTTCAGGTTTTTAACTGTGTTTGTTAAAATGTTGAATGTTTCTGTCGTTCTGTCTCCTGGTTTCTGTAAATGTGTCTAAACTTGATCTTCACCTCAAAGTGACTCATGGAGTCTCTGTCTGTGTCCTCAGTTTCCCAGCATGCCTCAGCTGTGGAGTCGTATGAGGGGGACTCGTTCATCCGGCTGTACTGTCAGTTTAACACTTTTCTACTAGACAACCCCTCAGTGGTGTGGAGTCGCTCCGACCTCAGTCCTCCAACCGTCCACCATCATCAGCTTCAAGGAGACGAACTGAAAGATCAAAACCAGCGTTACAGCGGCCGAACATCCATGAAGACTGACGCTCTGGAAACTGGAGACCTCAGCCTGAACCTGACCAACCTCCAACTGTCTGACAGCGCCACCTACACCTGCTCCGTCAGAAACTTTGGAGATGAACTGAGTCGGAGTGATGTACAGCTGCAGGTCAAAGGTCAGCAACAAACACCTGCTGTAGACACATCTGACATCACTCAGATAAAACTTTATTATTTTAACACAGTCAGAATAACCATGTTAGCTTTATGAGTAAAGTAAAGGCCTCTTCATTAAATTCATTGAGTCAGAGGTCAAAGGTCACGTTGTTCTTTGTGTTCCTCCACAGAACGGTTTCCATCCTGGGCCAAAGCTCTCCTGGTTCTCCTGGTTCTTCTTGTGGTTTCTGGAGGTCTTTTATTTCATTTCCGGCACTATTTCATGTCAGGTGAGTGTCTCCTACTACACTACCCATAATGCCGATGGTCAGCAGAAGTTCTGTGTTTCCAGCACTGTAAAAGACCCTCAGGGTGGCTGTAGCTCAGGAGGTCATCTGCTAATTGGAAGGTTGGTAGTTTGATTTCTGGCTGCTCCAGTCTGCATGTCAAATATCTTTGGGCAACATGCTAACCTCCTGTGCATCCATCAGAGTATGACTGTGTGTGAATGTTAGATAAAAAGCACGTCGCAACACATAGAAAAAGAATGTTTGTGTGAATGAGGCAAGTTGTACTAAGTGTGTGAGAGTAGAAAAGTGCTAAATAAGAACCAGCCCATTTACCAGCAGCAGTTTAAAATCAAGCACAACAACATTTTTACATTATCGTCACTAAATTAATACACAGGTGTTCCTGTGACAGTGTTTGTCCTTCTTTGGGTTGTTAGTATTGTGCTGCACATGTAAAACAGATTCCCACACCAGAAAATTCATTTCACACTCAAAACATGCTGTGAATAAAAATGTGAGTGAAAGCTGCCAGCTGATTTGAATCTGAACCCTGAACATCAGCTGCTCCTTACAGCTGCAGACTCACTGGTGTTTAAGGTTTCAGAGTAAACATTAAATATAAGAACTGAATTCAAACATAGTCTACATACAAAGTTTACATGACATGATATGAAGTACAGTGCACTTGTCCTGTTGTAGGATCATATATATAATATACATACATACATTAGATTATAGGACAACAAAACTGTAGTAAAATCTTTTGCTGCCAACAGGGGAAAAGATCAAGTAATAAGGTTCCTTCTGACAATATGTTTTACTGATGTTCATCACAGAAACGCAAAGACGTTAGATGCTATTAAAAAACTTCCAGCGATTTGTTAAGTCAGTTAGAGGTGATTTTATGAATGCTGATCTCTGGATCTTAAAATGATCTGGAGTAGGCAAGGTTCACACAGGACAAGTTACCATGGCGATGTACTGCGCTAAGAAATGAACAACCTTCATAGTGCAGAAAACTCAGGGTTTACCCTCAAATTACCTGGATAAGCCAGAATCCTGCTTTTTGTTGTACAGGCTTCAGATGTTGTCATGTTGTGCTTTGTTGTCCTCTCAGTCCCCTGGGTGGGGGTGGATTCAGGAGTGGAGTCTGTCCAGCTGATCTGCAAAACCACAGTTTGTCTGCCTAAAGATGCTAAAGTGGAGTGGAAGGATGAAGACGACAGGAAGGTCCACGTGTATGAGAACGGCTCTGACCAGCCTGAAGAACAGGACGATAAATACAAGAACCGAACAAAGATGAAGAGAAACTTACTGGAACCTGGAGACCTCAGTCTGACCCTGAAACACCCCACAGATGGAGACAACTGGACATACACCTGCACCGTCTACAGCAGGGAGGGAAACATCCTGCTGAAGAGAAAAGTGGAGCTGAAAGTCAGAGGTCAGTGCTGTAGATACAGGGCAAAGGTCAGAGGTCAGACTCATGATGGTG
The DNA here is from genome assembly GCF_041146795.1 of Maylandia zebra. NCBI lineage: Eukaryota > Metazoa > Chordata > Actinopteri > Cichliformes > Cichlidae > Maylandia > Maylandia zebra. The sequence goes on along the minus strand of NC_135169.1, from coordinate 7,140,497 downwards.
GTTCAGTCTCAGTGGCTCCATCCAATAATGTTACAGTGTTAGTATGTCTGATGTTTGTGGCTGTTTTGGTTTTTATTTGATTTCCAGCCAAATGTAAAAGCTTCAGCAGATGAACTGTAGGAGCAAAGTTCATGTGTGAGACTTCATCTGAAAGGTCACATCTTCTAGTTTCTGAACATGTGTTTGTTTAGCATGTGGCTGAAACACAGGCTAAGCTAAGTCAGCTCAAATCTCAGTAACAACCTTCTTTGGTCCTCATCTATAATCAGTCATATCTGAGTCACAATAACTAGAAGATGATTTCTAGCAGAAGTGTGAACATCTCCACATCCTTTCTCCATGTTATCATCCAAAGCTGTGTTAAGTTTCAGAGCTCTGCAGCTAACAGAGACTTTCAGTTTGCTGCTCTCTTCCTCTGACAGCTCCATTCTTAGGGAGCGTTAGTTCTCTGTTTCACTTTATTCCACTTATTCAGTCTGATGTTCTCTGATCTGTTTCTCTTGTTTAGTGTCTTAAAGGCTGCCAGTGCCTCTCTTTGCTGTAACCAACCTTTCTCTTTATTTCTGAGCTTTTTAAGGACTTTAACTGATGCATCAACCTTTGAAAATGGAAAGAAATCAGTCAGATTCATGGCTGCATCACAGTGTCACATGTAGTTCTCCACATCAGCTGGATTATATCTATAGCAGCAAACAGCAGCTGATGCACAAATCTTTGTCTGTGTGAATAAAGTTGGATCAGTTCAAACAGTTTGTTGCTCTGCTTGAAAGCAGCAGTTTTTCTAATGCACCACCTTCATGTTTCCTTCATATTTGAATCCCCTTGTAGATGCTGACAGGTAACCATGTCACACAGAGCTCAAGCCTTTGAATCCAGCTGTGACTGTTGATTTTCTATTGAATGGACTTTTTCAAATCCAGCTGTAGGCCTGTGTTTGTGAGCTCATTAACAGCTGTTTGTTTAGAGAGACGTGGTCCTCACAGGACAGCCACTACAAACATATGATTTTATAGAATATGATGCATTACTGCAGATTCAACACAATAGAAAGGATTTGAAATGAGCTCAGCCTTAAACATGTGCAGCAGTAATATTGATCCACAGACACTGATGGGAACATTTTTCTGCACAATAAGTACTTTGACTTTTCATACTTTATGTACAATTTGCCAGTACTGCAGTTTTGTGTGTAGTGAGGTGTTTTCATGGTGTTTTCTTGGTGCTTTTACTAAAGGAAGGCTTCTATCAAATTCTTCCACATGTTGTCAAACTGAGCTGTGTGATGAAGTGAGTGTGACAGAAACACTCAGACTGTGTTTCTCTGCTTCATCAAGTCAAATCTGGTCCTCAGAGTCTGAATAAAGTCCTGTCCCACTAACAGCAGCTCCAACAGTCTGTTCACTGCTTTCTTCCTGTCAGTCTTCATCTTTCTGCTGCGTCTCCTCTTCACACTGACCACTTTCTATCTAACAGTGAGCTCCCAGTGAAGCAGCAGCATTCAGCCTGTTAGAGTCAACACAAATGTCTCCATCCAAGCTCATGTTGTGTTTTGTTGTCCTCTCAGTCCCCCAGGTGGAGGTGGATTCAGGGGTGGAGTCTGTCCAGCTGCCCTTCAACACCACACTTCACCTGCCTGAAGACGCTAAAGTGGAGTGGATGGACAAATATGACAGGAAGGTCCACGTGTATGAGTACGGCTCTGACCAGCCTGAAGAACAGCTCCAGTTTTTCAGAGACCGAACGAAGATGAATGAAGACCTGCTGAAAACTGGAGACCTCAGTCTGACCCTGAAACACCCCACAGACTGGGACAACTTCACCTACACCTGCACCGTCTACAGCAGGGAGGGAAACATCCTGCTGAAGAGAAAGGTGGAGCTGAAAGTCGGAGGTCAGTGCTGTAGATACAGGTCAAAGGTCAGAGGTCATGCAGGAGTTTATTCTCTAAAAGCTTTTAGTTTGAATCTATTTTCAGTTCATTCAAATAAAATAAATTCTTTGATGTTTTGATCTAAAAGCCAAAAATGTCAGGCGGAGCAACTGTGTGTTTAAATGAACTAAGAAGAGCATTAAAATGATCCTACCTTCAAAATAAAAGCCTCTGGCATGATGTGAGTTTGGATCAAATCAATAGTTTTGTTAGTTTAGTCCAAATCAGTGTAAATGTATAAATATCAATCGTTTTAAAGCTGCTGAGATCATTCAAACACTTTGATCCAGTCATTTGGATGTTGTCACATGTCAGGGTGGAGCAGCCATAAATACGAGGCTTTTATTGTGAAAATGCTGAGTGTGATGATCCAGAGGAGCCCATGGGGTGTTTGTGGCTGGATGCAAAGGTTTGTAGCTCTCCTTGTAAAGAGAAACAGCTTGAAGCTACAGAGGAGCGTCTGCAGAAGAAGACAGGGGAAAGAGGAAGAAGCTGAGGCCGCTGGAGAAAAGACAGGAAAAGGAAATCAGCTTCATTTGTTGGAGGCCGTTTGTTCATCACACTGAAATATTCCCACTTTAGAGACAGGAAACAAAGTGAAGTGTGGATTGATGTTTGTCTCCATGATTTGGGCCCTGGAGTCATTTCTTCATCTCCCACTTTAAGACATATTAATGTCAGCCTCACACGTCCCACAGTGGACACATTTCTATTTCTAGATGATATTTGGAGGATGGTCATGTGTTTCTCTGCTGTCACAGCTCTTTGTGATATTTGAGCGCAGCTGTAATGTTTGTGTGGTTAAAGCCACCAGACTCCACTGACAAAAACTCTCATTTTAGCCGGAGAACACGGGGCTGCTGTGGGACTTTGTGTTTGCAAAGGTTTCTATTGGAGGCATGTTTGCCTTTATTATATAGGTGCAGAGAGTAGACAGGAAAGTGGGGAGAGAGTGAGGGACACACAGGCACCTGTAGTAAGCCCCGCCTTCAGCCCACCTGCTCAGCCAGGTGAGCTATAGCGCTGCTTTAACATGTTGGTGTGATTGAGAGTGAATGAAAGTGAGTGATGGAGGCAGCAGGAAACTAACAGGCTGTTTGTTCTGAGAGGTCACATGACTGTTGTTCTCAGCAGAGTCTGATGATTTGATGAGACCATGAGAGCGGCTTCAGTTCCTCATCAGAAAGAGTCTGACAGAAGCTCCTCCCTCTGTACCCCAGTAGACTTCTATTAGACTGCTCCAGATTCCTGAGAGTTCACACAGAAAACTTTACAAACAGCCAAAGAAAAACTATTGAAAAGCTTCAAGATCACAAAGAGCTCTTTCACAGCACATATGAGCCATTAAGAAGTGCACATTTGTGTTTCCCACAGTCCATCATCCAATAATATCAAAGGACAAACTGTGAGGTAAAAAGCCTTCAGCTCTTTTTGAAGGAAGCAAAAAGACTTTGGTCCTGAGAGATGGTTCAAAACACAACTCAGACCTACCAAAGTATTATTTGTGCCAAACACATGAAGCCTTCAACTTTGTATGTGTCCAGTCAGTGTGGCAATAGAAGTCACTGTGAGGATTTTCAATGTGCTGTCAAAGAGCATCCAAACAATCAGGTGAGGATGAAGAGAATTAGTGTGGATGGACAGAAAATCCATATCCAGTGTGATTTAGGAGCAGCTCATATATAATGAGTGAAATGAAAGAAGAGCACAGACAGGAAGAACATGAGTGAGCAGACATTTTGGAGCTGCTGATCCACACAGGGCTGGATGGAAGGAGTGGGAGTCCATGATGGCTCAAAGTCTCTGATCTAACTGTTCCTGAGCCTCTCCCCCTGCCTCCTCTTTGGATCTTCTCCTCCTCTTCTTCCTTATCTGCCTCCTCCACCACTGCTCTCTCCTCCCTCATCTCCTCCTCAGCTGAACTGAAGTCAGGGCTGTAACATGAGGAAACGTGCAGAAATGACTGAGTCAGCATGTTGTTGAAGTGAGTTGAGTGATGGTGAGCAGATTAGATGTGCGAGCCTCCCTGTAGAGAAAAGCAGATCTTCTCCAGAGTTTCCCACCTCATGTTTTCCTGTGTCACAGCTGATTGTCACATCCTGGCTGTCACTAAATGAGTGGTCCAAAGGTGGAAGGAGGAGCACAGTTAGATTGTTCACCTCCTAACCTGTGAAATCAATCAGCTGAATGAAAAACACTGTGATCCTATGAGCTGCTATCAGGGCTGCTCCATTCTCAGGATTCTCATCTGGATGACTGAAGCAGATTATTGATGAAGTCAGCAAACAGCTTTCAAAATGGCTCTTTTTCCAGGGGAACTCCCTGAAATGTAAATCTCATTGGAATGAAGAAGAAGTCCAAAGGCGTGGTTAGGCCCAGACTTGTGGCTGTTTTCAATGTAAAGCCCATGTTGCAGGCAGCTGCTGCTCCTTACTGGCCCACAGCCTCCACTGATGGATGTGTCAGCTCACTTGTACTGTAGCCACGGGGAGAGCGATGGTGAAGCTGACAACCAGAGGTGTAGCGCTATTTGTTGAAGTAGCCCAGCTGTGCCATGGAAGCACAAGTTTCCAGAGATGATTGGACTGTGAGCAGAAATGATCCATGTTGGACTGAATTGAAGAACAGATCATAAAGTCCTCTGTGTGCCCAGCCCGTCTGTCTGAGCATCTTCATCAGTGTGCAGCTGATCTACAGCTAATGTGCTGATTGATGAGCAGCCTGTTCATGGTGATGATGAGAAACAGATTGGATTCAAAGCACAAATGAGTGAAAAAGGAGCAGCAGCCATGATAGAGCGAGTCCTCTGCTGACAGAAATAGTGGAGTGAAGGATTTGTGCAGCGTTTCTCTGTGAAAACAGCTGATTCAGATCAATGAGAGGAGGATGAAGGAGAAGCAGCATGTTTCTGATAGAAGCATCACTGCTGTGCTACAAACTGCTGGGACTGTGTGTGTGTGACGGCTCAGCTGGAGGCAGGATTGGTCCAGAGGAGAGCTGCTTTATTCCAGACTAACTCTTCTAGAAAGCTGACATCTGTGTGGAACAGCTGACCTGCACCATGTGGAAAAGAACAGCAACATGATTCAGCGTCAGATCCCGACACATCCACCGATTCATCCCGTTACAGGAACTGTGCCACACGTGGCCTCTGTTTGTTCTGCATTGATGCTGCAGGGATTTCTTCAAGTCACTATAATATAGTGTCAGATGGACACATGAAGCTAACACGGCACATCTTTGTGAGTCTGCAGCATGTTGACACACATGTCAGTGTTGTACAGATCTGAGAGCAGCACAAACAAACTCCATCAAAGTGATTTGTGCTGTTGCAGAGCTGTGTGACTGCATTTGTCTTCATTATGGACACATTTCTACAAATGGGACTAAACATGTGACCCTCTGCACATCCATGGCTCAACAGTGCACCCATTGGCTGGATGCAGCTTGTATTGTGGCTCCTCCCCCTTAGCTTCAGGTCAGTTTAGCTGTGTTTCCTCCAAATCCCAGAATTCCTGAGGAGCAGGAATATGTGGGGCTGGGCTCTAAACACTCAGGGTGAGGACT